>NC_134792.1:57096039-57123539 GCF_046742065.1 Oratosquilla oratoria | reverse complement strand
TATATGAGAGGTAAAGTACCATATATATATATATATGAAATGGGTGAGAGTGGAATTATGCCTTTTGACTTAGCTACCTCTCTTGTAAGGGGGAAAAAGCCCATGGTGTATGTATTTATTTACCTAGTTGTATTTTACGGGATGAGAGCTATGCTCGTAGTGACCCGTTTTCGTATCTCTTCACATCCAGTTTATTCTTAAAATCGTGTATAGTTTTGCCATTCACTGTTTCTCTGTGTAGTTTGTTCCAGACATCAATCACTCTATGTGGGAAGCTATTCTTTTTCAGGTCTCTTCTAGAAGTGTCCTTCTTTAGTTTCTTTTCGTGTCCTCTTGTTTCTCTTCTGTCCCACTTTAATAAGTCATCTCTATCGAGAATTTCCATACCTTTCATAATTCTGTAAATGGTCAATAAATCACCTCTTTCTCTTCTCTGTTCCAGTGTTGACAGATGTAATTTCTCCAATCTTTGTTCGCGTGTGTGTATGTGTATATATATATATATATATACATATATATATATATATACATATATATATATATATATATATATATATATATATATACACACATACATACATATACCAAGGCTTTTCCCCCCTTACAAGGGAGGTAGCCAAAAAGGAAAAGCCATAAAATCATTCCCACACATTCCATCCCTGAATACACACTCATACTCACGTATACAATTGTGTGTGTATGTTTTTCCTCCCCATTAATGTGCCCATTACCTACATAGCAAAGTAATCAGGTATAAAAAAAGAAAGCCTTACACATTTCACGCCCTTCACATGCATTTCTGATTTCATAGAAACATTAACTAATAGGTGAATATTTTCTGGATGGGCTTTTCAGACGGAGTTTGATGTTCCAATCGTTGAGGAGGACTTCAACTCCTTGCGGCCAGACCTCCGAGAAGCAATTGAGGAAGACCATCTGCAGTATCGAGGGGAGCAGCAGAAAGAGAGGTGGAGGAGGAGTCAACTTCCCTGCAAGCCTTTCACTCCTGAAGGAGATCATGATAGTACCCCTCCTCCAGGAGGTTGTGGAGGACCTGGGGGACTTAATTCACCAAGGGTTGTCTTTTAATCCAAGTGATTGTGTAGATGTGAAAAGATGAGTGTGAGATATCTGAAAGCTGCATGAAAGGGAATAAATGAAGAAGTAGATGATAGGAATAGTAATCAGTTGAGAAATAGATGACATTGAGGAAAACTAAGTAGGTGGGAAGGAGAAAAAAGTCATTGGTATCCAATGTGTTAGCTATTACTTAAGGTTCTGTGATAGGATGCTGATGTTTCTGATTTAGCCATGTTGCATATGGCTCGATTAAATGTTCAAACCAATGACATCAAACCAATTATTCTAGATGATAAACAAATGTAAACACATTTTTGGCTTTGTTTGAATCATTTGCCCAAAGCCGATAACTTCCTGTGATAGTTTTGATATCAACTTTCAACTTCCGATTGATTGGAATCAGTTGCTTGGTCGAGTCCAACTTAATGATTACCAAATCATAAGCTGCTTGTCCAGTCATTTTCAGTTACAAAATTAATAAGAAATGTAGCAGTATTTCATATATCAGGAAACACTTCTAAGATTTTCATTAGAATCAATATCAGAATGTTTAGGTAAGCGCTGCTTCAGTAATCTTTTTTTTTTCACGTGTAGTTTTAGTGAAAATGTATTTCATGAATTAGGCACTCTTGCTCTAGTATCAAATTGCTGTTCATAAAGCAACGACAAGGATCTGATTCCTTACAGTTTAATGATTTCTACCCAAATAGTAAGGTTGGAGGATTGACTTATTTTGATGTATTGGCATAATATTTTAGCTTGAAACCCTTGATCATGGTTGCATACTGAATGGATTTTTTTTTTTTTGAAGGATAACATCATGTTTAGATTAGGAGTAGGCTTTGGATTGAAGTGTGTGTTCAAGACCTTCATTCCAGAGACTACCTCTAAGTTGAAGTTATCTGGTATGAGATAAAGAAAAGCCCTTGAAGTAAGCTTCCTAGCTGAAGGGTTTAATGCCTTTTACTGGAATATTGTAAAATTGAAGAACATAAGACACTTAATGACCTTTGTTCATACATTTTGCATCACTCTTGAGCAAGGCATCAAGCAGAAACAGAGCTGTATCTAGGTAAAATCCTCTACCTTGTTACACATTGGCTAGTCCAGTATCTGACTGGTTGATTTTATGACCACACAGGATTGTTTCAGTCAAGATGTAGCAGAAATTATATTTAAAGATACATCATTGGAAAGTTTCCATTCAGAAATGTTTTCCTTTCATTCCTGAACCCAGCCATTGCCCTCCTTCAAACCGCACCACTTCTTTCCATTCGTTACGTAGGTTTGTCAGACAGACGATATTTGAGCACCATTTAATTTAATTTACTTTTTTTTTTTTTTTTCGAAAGTGTTTATTTTTTCATCAGGTTTAATGCTAGTTCAGATTGGGTTTCCTGCCAAAAGTAGGGATATTAAATTAAGTTTCGGCACCAGTATAGTTTAGTGTTATTTGTTCAATTGATTAACCCATTCAACTCAGATGACAAGATTCTTGTCATTTGGTCAAATAAAACAAAAAATCATAAAACACCAAAATGTTTGATCAAACACCAGAAAAATATGACGTCAGTCCTCGCTTCACTTGCGAGCGAAGCGAGGACTGACGTCATATTTTTCTGATGTTTGATCAAACATTTTGGTGTTTTATGATTTTTTGTTTTATTTGACCAAATGACAAGAATCTTGTCATCGGAGTTGAATGGGTTAAGTTTGGTATGAATTCCCCCTCTAAGAGTGCCAGGATGGTGTCTCATTATAGAGGATCTTTTGAAGCAGGGAATTTATTGTAGAATGCTTTTCTTTTTACCAAATATAATTCTAGTTTCAATCCATTTCTTAAATTTGGAAGATTCTTATGATTTTCTTAATAAAAGATAGGAACAACTTAATGAACTTTCACCCCTTTTTGCTGCATTTAGTGTTGATTTGATTTTTTATTTACCAGTTAAATGCCTTACCAAGTGGTCTTCTTTGGAAGTGTTACTTGTAGTTTAACAATATAGGCTCTCTTTACATGCATAACTTAAATGATAGTTCATGCCTGAGCAGACTACCTGAATTATGAAATTGAGAGTACAAGCCTCTTTTACACTTGTTTTTGTTTTTCAGGCTGCTTTATGAGGCATTGTTATCTCTGTGAAAACAAATTATTCACACAGTCCATATTTGTACAAAATATTCTCGTAATATAATTAATGGGTCCCAGTTAACAAATAACTAAGCAAAAATATGACACTTACCAAAGAGTTTGTGTGATTGATATAGTACTGTCACACTTAAGTTAAAAATTTTAAATACACATCACTCTCAATTTAGGACTTACATTTTGAAGTGCAGAACAATTCAAAGCATTCAGTTAAGGATTTGCATGTGAAGCAGAATTTTTTCTTTTGGTGGATCAACAGCATTTCATTCAATGGGTAGGGCTCCAGAAGTTTCTCAATCCTCTGGTTGGTCATCAAAGAGAGAGAGCTCTTCAGTCCTTTTGGTAGATAATGACCTACTCATTTTTCTGAAGGGTCATAGTTGCAGCATCCCTATTCTGGTCATAAATACCATTTTGGTTCCTATTGCTTGTCAATTCCTTAATCTTCTGTTCCAACAGCATCTCACAAAGAGATTTTTGTATGATTCTATTTGGCCACCCTTCTTAGAAGAGGGAAAAGGCTATTTGGTATGTACCTATTTGACCATGTTAAAGTGGTGTGAGGGTTTGATTTAAGTCCGTGTTTCCCAAACTTTTCGTGATTGTGATCCCGAATACAACCTGAACTAATGACGCAAAGTGATAGTTTAGATGATGTAATTATGTTAGTAATCACTTAATAGTTCAGATAATAATAGGTGGTTAGGAAGAAGGTTTGTATAGCAATTCAGAGGTATAAGGGTTACAACAACTCAGGGTTTGAGAATCATTGGCGTAGAGAAAAGAGATCGAAATTGGAAGACAAAAGCATTTGAAGAGCCTTCAGTTTTAGTTACCGTAAATGGGATACAACTTAAGCTAATAAGGCAGTCAAGGAAAGGTTTCCGATATTAGACAAGCAAGAAGGAAAAGCAGATGAATGATAGCGAAAGGTCCAGATTGCTAATTCAGAAGGAAGAATTTAAAATGAAGACTGAAAGGGTGTTTCTCAGAAGGAAAGAGAGGAAAATGGAGAAAATTTGTACAGTTTGAAGGAAATTATTTACAGAGGAATATTTTGAGTTATTTGTTGTCCTAGTCCAATTGTGAGTTGCTTGTGATGAAACAAACCACAAGGGATTCTCACTCAGGCATATATTCTATCCTCAGTAATATTCAGTTTTAACAGTTCTTGCATTATGTACAAATGTATATATTAATTTCTAGATATGTTCATACGTTTAGCTCTCCTAAGTGAAACTAGATTGTCTCATGATCATTTATAATCCTTGAAGTGAATGCATTTTATGTTCACTTGAGTGGAAAATCTTTGGTTTGATCAGTCATTATGGTTGGATCGAGTTCCCCACAACTGATCACATTTCTTATGCTAATCCAGTTGGAAACATTGTGAAACTGAATTATCTCTTAGAATTAGTTTTTCTTTGCCTCATATTCATTTGGACAAGTGCTCAGTTTTTTATTTCATTGAAATGAATTAGCTTTGCAATTACTCTTTGTTTAAAATGTAATTTCTTCATCAATGCATTTCTTTAAACTGCTCTGAATTTTCCATCTAGTCAGTATTGGTTGTCTTCATATAATCACATGTTTTGACTAGTTACTAGGGTAATGCTTTCACAAGCTGGCTGCATCACAAAGTTGGGTTGATCTTGTGGCGTGCAGGATCCCAGAGATGTTAGCTTACTTTGTATTTTTTTTTTTTTTTTTTCAAATGCCAGATGGTTTAAGCAGCACACAACCTCAAGTATTGAAAACTTAATTAATCCCATTTAGTTCTGGTCCAGTGCCAAGCAATTTTGTTCAGCAGGTGGTTTTATGAAAGTGATTTTATTTTTTAATAAGAGAGGAAATTGTAAAATTGTCACAAAGAACCTCTCATTTCTAGCAACTGCCAAGTGTATATTCAGCTGAAGGACAGCCCTTCAACAGAAGAGGTTAAACTGATCTTACATTCCTACGTCAGAGCTGTGTTTTAATTTTTTCAATTTATTTTTTTATTTTTTTATTTTGTACGTAAAAAAACAATGAAAGGCATAAAAAAAATCAATAGAAATTGTTCTTAATGGATAGAGAAAAAATATATAATTTCAAACTCAGTGCTGAAGAAGAGGATCTCATTGTCCCTTGTTACATTTGATGTCTATGTGAACCTCACTCAGCTAAGTAAAATCATCTGGTGATAGCCAGAATAAACATAAAAGTTTAACATAGGCACCAACGGGTTAACAGAGAAGGATGAATCCTTTGACTTCTGTGGAGGTGTCCTTCAGCCAAGATAAAAGAAAATCACTTGGTAACAGCAGAAATAGATATGAACTGAACATAAGCAACAAAGGGTTAAAAGAATTCAAGTTATAAACTTTTTTTTGTACTTGCCTGTTAAGTGTCTTGCAGGGCAAAGATAAATGCTCTTGGTACCCTGTGTTTTTCTCAACATATTATATTTTGGGTGTCTTCATTATAATATACCTTAAACTGCATCTACTCTGAGCACTACCACCTTCTTCAGGAGTTTGGGATCAGATACCACAGCAGATGAAAAGTGTATTGGTCTGATTCTGATAGCATTCCTTCCTTCCTTACATCTTGCCTAAGGGAATAGCTAGTTTTTTTCAGTGATTGTGTGGTTTGGTACATTGCTATATGAAGTGATAGTGTGATTGAATATATATTAAATTGATTGTGGTATAGATTGCATACTTCCTACCTTTTCATTTACTATATAATTCAGTGTTGTTATTTTGAAGAGAGAATAAAAATACAGTATTTGTATTTGATGTACTGACTTCCAAGTTATCATATACCAATAGTAAAATGAGGATTTTGTTAGATGAATTTGTTGCTTCTTACAGTTTCTTAGTATATATATTTTTTTCTGACCTCATTATTTACAATGCAATGTTAAATGTAGAAGAAACTAAAGGATATTGACTTGAAAAATCATATGATCAAGATTGCTAGCCTTAATTGTATTCAGCTTAACGATTTAAGTGAAATATTCCATATGGACACAAAAAAGTGAGGTAATATAAATATTAAGTAGGCTCAATTAATGATGGTCAATTTATATATCAATTATATAAGATTGATATGCATATATTCCTGTTTTTATTTGGCAGACAGCACTTGCTACATCTGTGATGATGCTGGCAATCTGTTATGAGGGTTTGCTGTGTGGGAATAGACAGTAAATATACAGGATGGGTGCCCTGTTTCATAGCTGTTCTTCTTAGAGTTGTGATTATATTATATACATCTGCATACTTAACCTTGATTAATTGCAATGATTTATGTATATTTGGATTGGAGTTATGATTATTATATGAATAGTCGCACACACAACCTTTATTCTCTACTTTCTCTTTGAGTGTAATCACTATCATGACTCGGATATAATATTGCTAAGGTCTGAGTATGCTGTGAGCCAAAGCCTTCTGTGCAGTGTGGCTCATGCCCTCACCGTATATAATCTAGGGCATGATCTCATTGTAGTGTGGGCCATGCCATCAGTGTAGTATGGGCCATGTCCTCAGTGTAGTGCAGTCCATGCTTTTTTTGTCATTTGGGTCATGCCTACAATGTAGTGTGGACATAAATTTGATCTGATCCAATTTGTTAATGTATCGTGGACTGTCCAGTCAGTACAGCATGGGCCATACAGTGTCGTGTGGGCCATACCACCACTGTAGCATGGGGCCATTCTTTCAGTGTAGTTTGGGTCAGGCCTTCAGTGTAGTGGGCTGTGCTTGGTGGTAGGGGAAGTGCAATGGGCTGGACTGTGTGATGCAATGCTCACCTTTCCATAGCTGTCATGCGTCCATGCCTATCTTATTATTTGGGGTGCGCCAATACTAGTAGTGTAATGATGGTTATTAACGATATTACCATTATTATATCCATTATTATTATTATCATCATCATTGTACAGCTTATGATGTACTTTTGAATATTACTTCTTAACTTTATAGATCACCTTACTTTATTGTATTAAAATGGAAAATTTGCCTTTTGTATTTTTGTGAAGCCTACATAACTCTTGCACAGATGCTGTGTACATGTTTAGATTAGAGTGGCCTATGTTTAGACTAAAGATGGTTGTCAACTTCAGACTTCTTCAAGAACATGGTCTGGTTAGAGAACAGATCAATGGAGTTTGAATCAATAAAACATACTTGGTACCACTGAATGAAATGGAATATTTCTTTAGCTTTAACCTTGGGAACTAGCAAAAAAAAATATATATTGAAGGTAGAGGTGGGTGGAGTGAACTTGAGCGGAAGAACAGGAATGAAATGGATGAGGTGAAAGGGGCAAGGCGGTAAGGAGCCTATGCCAGAGAGCAGCTTAAGTCTTTGACTAATGTGCTTGGACTGTTATGACAAATAACAGTCAAAACTGGGAATCAGTAAGTGTGGGATTCGGTCCCACGTCTAAGCAATTATGAGGTCAGCTGCACCCAAATATGCTACTAGCCCACAAAGGGGATATTAGATGCAATAGGAATGTCTGTCAAACTGAAGGGAGAAGGCAGAGATAAATATGAGTAGAGTGGTTATGAATGGGTGAAGAAATAATATGGAGCAAAGTGATTTCCTGTCTGCTCTGTATTTTCCCCAAGTGGATGAGGGGGGGGGGAGAGGTCCCCAAGTAATAAAGAGGTGATGTTAAACCAAGTTTAGCCGTTGAGCTAAACTTGCTGCATTGCCTCTGACCTAAACATAGAACGGGATAAGGATGACTTTATCTAAGAGGCTAAAATGGAAGGGAAAACAAATATGTTTTTGACCCGGTGATATGTGGGTGGATGGCTTGGTTCTGACAACTAAATAGGGGACAAAGGGCTTTGTAGTATACGTATTTTGCATGGAAGATCTTTCCAGTACCAAGTAACACGAAGAAAAATAAAGGCTTGTCTAATGGGAAGTCTAGTGATGTCACATGCAAAATTATGTTTTTGGAGATTGATACTGTGTATGAGTACAAGCCTGGTTTATTGTAACAACACAACAATTGAATATCGAACCATGCATGCACGTTAGGCAAATAGTGTAGGTAAATAACATGTCCACACTAATTATGTTATTTCTTTCATTTTAAAATTGTCAACCTAAGTTTCGTGGAGTAGGACAAAAGTTAGAGTCTGTTTTTGTATACTGTTGTTGGTAGAAAAGGGCAATTATTACTGTCATTATCTATTATTTGTATTACATCTACTTTGCTTCGCACCTTGTCATTTCATGCTGAGGAGGTCCTTGCTACAAATTGTTACTGGCTCAGTAGGTGTCTCAAAGATGTTTACAATTTTGTTTCATTTGCTTGTTTTTTCACTCGTTGCCAGCAGAAGACAAAAATGACCACAACATCAACCCAATTAGGTTGTTACGACGCGAAAATTAAATCGTTTTAGTTTGTAAACAAGCACGATTTTCCTCGCCCATCGTCACTCCGAACGTTGTGATTCGTTTGAAGACAACGAATGACGACTCTGAAAGCCAATCATGTTCATTTTTTGTCATACGTCGGTAGGCGTATTCAGCTAGCCTCCAACAACACAAATTTCGAAACAGAACTGAGATTTACGCAAGTGAGAAAGGTTGAGAGGAGAGATATTTCCGACTGAATGAAAACGATATCCTGAAATTATATATAATTGTGTGTGTTTACTCAAATTATGTGAGTGAAGCGGTCTTTTGTCGCGGTTAGTATTATTTTGTGCTAGTGTTATTGAGTCTGGAACATACAAGATGATGGTGGAAGAGGAGTTTTCGAATGGAGCAACTCACCGTTTCAGGGTAAGTGAAGAGAACAGCCATGCTAAGCTTTACATACAGGAACACAGAATACAGTATAACATACGTCACTGATTTACGTTCCGGGTGTAGGTCTGGATTTAGAGCAATGAATCTTGTCAAAACTTTCCTCACCCTAGTAGTAGATCTGTCTAGGCAGTTTATCACCTCGTAAGCTGACATCCGTTATCTAGAAGGATAGAGGAAAGTGCAATAAAGTATCGCCATGTATTCAATACTTTCCAGTACCCCTTCAATTAATTTAAGCAGTTTAGAGGATCGATGGGGTGGGGTGGGGGTGTCGCCGACTTGAAACCAATAGTTTAGGGTACGTATCCTAGATGGTAAAGGGTATATGTGAAGTATTTTCATCTTATCAACAATTTCTACTTTTCTGTATATTGGGGGGCCATTCAGTATCTGTAAATATGTGAAGTATGTCATAGTGTCAGAAGAACATATATACGCAGCAGCATGCTACACTATAAATGGTTCAAGCATGATCAACTTTGACTGCAAAATGACATTTGTATGAATTTTGTTGTACATATTTGTGAAGCGGCTTAGTAAATCTTATGTTTTCTTGAACTTCAGTTTTACTATTCTAACTTAACGTAATGTAATATAACGTAATATAGACAAGTTGTACTCAGCGTGGGAATGCAAATCGAAGTTGCCAAATACGTGAACATAAGTGCTGGGTACGAAATCATAAGAACGGTCGTATTTAGCCCAAGCATAAGGTTCATGATGGCTGACGCGGTATATATATCAGCATTTTCAATACGTTTCAACTTTCTAATACAATAGACTGAGCATACGTGGACTTCACAACGAATTGAATATCTTTGATTGCTGTTATATCCTTCACAACCTAAACGAAAGGAGTATTAAAGACAACTACAAATATTAAAAATATAGTAATGATAAGATTGCCTTGTAGAGCGTTATGAGAGTAGTGGAGCGGGACCCTAGAAATAAACACTTCAAGCATCATATATATATATATATATATATATATATATATATATATATATATATATATATATATATATATATATATATATATATATATATATATATATATATATATATTTGTGAAATCCTATCGTATGTCTAATGGCAGTTTAGAAAATGCAAGCAGGTTGGCGCAGACGATGTCTCGCATTGTCAGTTTGGCTTCCATCAGTACTGTCTAATGGAGTTTACAAACTTACTTTGAGAATTCCTCACCAGCTTCTTTAATGTATAAAAACTTTTATAGTTAAAGAAAGTGAAGTCAAAATTGGTCATGTATGAACCTACCCACACTTGTAACCCAGCGTTGGAGCGTCCCGAACACATGCATAGGATGAGGTGATGTATATAATTATCAATCAAGTTTCACTAACTCGATGGTGCTGTTGACTAATTAAACATATAAAAGAAGAGAAAATTCTGGTGCCTGTCAGTCTACGGAACAGTCATGCAGCCAATAGCGGATCCAGGGGGGTGGGGGGCAGAAAGCAATAATACAGTGGTAGAATTTCTTTACAACATTTAATAACACACTTCAGTGCGAATAATAATGTGACCTTTCGCATTCAGGCTCTTAGTTTCCTATTAGAGCTAGAATTTTCAATTGTGTTGGAATTCACGGGGCAAAGGGGTGAATTTGATAATTTGGAAACCGATATTAAGAAAAAAATACGACATAAATTGCTGCATAAATGTATTTAAAATTTAAAACATGACTCTTAATGTTATAATTTTTACTTACTGGTGTGTGATAAGGCTTTGTTAATCTAATTATAAGATAAAACTAAAAATAGGTAATTATTTTTACTGAAGTAAGTGTAAGCAGTAAAAATTAGAGGATGTCGATTTCGGTTTGTGGAATTTATCTAAGAGTGTCGAAAAATAATGGATATCACTGTCACGTCCTGTATATGAAGATAATCAGTGAGATAAAATATAACAACAGTGGTGGCGGACGTACGAGTATTTGATGCGCGATGTATTGAAGCGATGAGTTGAAAAACGTCGCAGCGCTGCGCAGTTTGTCAACAGTTGATGGGAGAAGGAGCACGCGCTCTGCTTTGCTCTTCTAGTTTCATACAATGGCACAAGCCAAGATCTAAGAATATAAGGTCTAACCACTTCCGACCGAATTTCGAGGGAGTTGGCGCAGCGAGCCCGTGAACGTCACTTGGCTGTTCAAAGTGGGGTTAGCGGGTCCTATAGCTGTCAGTTGAAGTTGGTCCGTCGTTCGAAAATGACGTCGCCTTCGCTCGCACCGCTCCACTCAATTATTTATATTCTGACAAATATTATATAAAATATATATATATAAAATATTATAGTTCCTGTCTATATATATGAATATATAATATATATGATATATAATATATATATATATAATATATAAAATATTATAGTTCCTGTCATCCTTGGCGTTTCACAGTTTTCTTCAATGTATCACAAAGAGAAAATGGACGCATCTAAATGACGTCAGAAGCTGCGCAGAACTACTCCAGCGATTAGACCTCTTTACTTAGACCTTGGCACAAGCAACTTCCGCAAAGCCTTTCGAGTGGACGAAGACTATTGTATTGCATTACATTAAGCTACTAAAGCAGTACCCAGCCATTTGGAATATCAAGTGCAAAGAATATAAGATGAGAAATATAAAAAGTACAAACATCGAAAGCTGACTTCTTTTCTAATGTGCGGAATGAAGACATTACCAAAAAACTTTCTACCCTGAAAACACAGTTTCACAGGAAATGACTGCCATCAATGCATCAAAGAAGTCTGGTGTTGGCACGAAAAATGTATACACTCCAAAGCTGTGGTGGTTTAATGATTAAATGAGTAGAGCGTCGGCAGACATTCTCTTCCCGTGAAAGCCAAATGATGACAGATCTGGTTGTTCGCGTAAGGTATTCGCAGTGGTGCAGTTCGTCCGGACGCTAGTGTTAAGGTATCAACACGACTACTGCATCAAATCGCTGATGCGTGATGGTACGTGTGGACGGGGCTTTAGTAATCGTACCGGAAAAAAGTCTTCGATACAAAAATATATTTTCTATACATTACATAGATTTGAGTATTGCTTGGTGCATTCAATTGAAAGTATATATCAGTATATGTCCATTGAAGTCGGTAGAAAATGACAAATTGCTTGGCTTGATACAATTATAGGCTGTTTTACGAATATCATCTGTAATTATAAATAGAGGCTCAAAGAATGCTATATGGCGTTTGCAATCATGAAATTAATTTACTTGAATTTTAGACACAATAATGTGCAACGATATACCTCTGTAAGTCTATAATACTTGCCCCAAAAAGTGATTATTTTTCGGCAAGAATTACAAAATCTGGCGGTGTCTGGTATCAAATCTCTCACTGCGAAAGGTCCCATTGGAAGGATATTCAACATATTATTGAGGGTAAATCTTAAAAAATGTAAGATTTAGTATTTTTCCATTAATTTGAAAGAAACTATATCAAGTGAGAATATATACTTCAATTTAGATTCGAAATAATCGTATCCGTGCTACAGAATCTGCAAGCGTCATCTATATTTACAAAATTCAGGTTCTCCCAAATTTTGCTCCTGGATCTGTCACTGCATGCAGCATTATGAAATATTTTTCCACCTTATAAGGTGGAAAAGGCCATTATTATACGTACTATTAGCGAGGTGCTGTAGAAAGACAATAAATAGCGCTGCATGATACGATAGGTTAGACTTGAAGACAACTTCGACAATGTCTTCGCTCGTGCTCACTCGTCTCCATGTCTCTCAGTGTCATTCTCATTGCTGTACTGATGCCTTCTTTGTTTTTAGTAACTTTTCTTGGCTAAGTAGAAGTCATCGTAATCTTCAACTTTTGGGTTTTGTATCTGGAGAGCATATTTGCTATCTAACGGATATCATTGGTGAGCGTGCATTCAGACTTATGCAACGGCGGCTGTAATTCATTATATAAATACTACCATATCTAATGACACATTCACCTCACCGCGGAACGCGCTGTTTTATGTAGTCCTGTTGTTATTGTTTTCGTAATTATTGTTACATTATCTTTGTCTTTATTGTATTGATGTGTATATATAATATATATATATATATATATATATATATATATATATATATATATATATATATATATATATATATATATATATTTGATAAGAACAGGATTGAAACATTGGTGACCTTTTTCAATATTTTCCCTTACGTTTCGGGCCGTAGTCCTTCAGAGACAACATAGAACTGCGCATGCGTACAAACCTGTTTGTTTCATCTTTTATTTTTATCCATCGTTTGTTTACACTTTGCAGGCTTGGAAAAATAGAGGGCAAAATGACAGTTTGACAGGAGGTTGTAGGTGCCAAGGGAGAACAATAAATAAAATGACGTAAATATGTGGCAGAGTGACTGAAAATAGGACGAAATGAAAAGTCGACTCTGTTGGAATGTAATTTTAGTATGATGACGTCATAGCCATTCTAATGAAGATTGTATACTTCTCAATTAGTCTACATAAATTTTCTTGTACGAGTAAAATCATTAGGCGATTTTCTCCAGATGGAGATGTAGATTGAGCTATACAACCTCTACACCATGAGGTCCCCACAACTAGCTAAGACGACTCGAAAATTAAGATGTCGACATTATCTAGACTTTGATATCCTTGTGATAGTTGTAAGGGAGTGGATGGGTGAAAGGAAAAGGAATGAAAGAAGGCGCGCGCACACACACACACACACACACTTCAATGAACGGACGGCTTAGAAGACGTTCTGAAGAAAATTGAAGTTTTGTGGATCCCAACGCAAAGAGAAGTGCCTATTGTATTTACAGGGTGGGGGAGGGGGAATTGCTCATGGGGTAGTAGGAAAGTAGGGAAAGAGGAGAAGGGGAGGGATTACTGAGGGAAATGGAAGGAAATGAGGAAGGAGTAGACTTGGCCCAGGCAGACAGGCGAAAGGTAAACAAACGGCCCCCCGACGACGATGAAATGTCTAATAAAAATGTAAAGATTAGAAGTATAGATAAGAGCAATACAGTAGAAAGTGATGAGAATATTTTCCAGGGATTTAAAGAGGGTGGGGGGGGGGGACACAAACCTCCCCCGACTGACAAGACTAGAAGAGAAGGTCGATAAGATGATCGAGGACTTGGAGCGTAGGTTCGGTCATGTTAACAATATTCTACAAAGGGTTGAAAAATTGGAAGAACTAGAGAAGGCGAACAAAAACTTAACTGATGAAATAGAAAACCTGAAAAGACAGTTAAAAGAAGTAAAGGTGGAGAATGAGGAATTGAAGAGGAATAGTAAAGAAAACAGAGAGGGATGGAAGTCGATAAAAGAAAACAGTAAAGTTGCATTTACTGATATAATTAAACAGCAAATGAGAGAACAAACTGAAGACTCAGTTATTAAAGTGATGAAACAGAAGGAGAATATAGTAAGAGACTTAGCTGACAAAAAGAAATGTATAATTATATTAGGAATGGAAGAGAAACATAACCCAGATAGAACCTCAAGAACCAATGAGGAAAATGAAAAAGTAAGCAGTTTACTAAAATTAGTTCAGGAAGATGAACCAGAAATTATGAAGGAAATTGAGGAAAAATTCAGGCTCGGAAAGTATAGTACAGATAAGACCAGACCAATTAAGATTAAATTCAGGTCACAAACGATGGCAGAGAATATCTTATCCAAAACAGGGAAACTAGCAACAAGTGAACAATATAAAAAGGTATGGATAAAAAGGGAAATGAATAAAGAGGAAAGAGAGGAAGAAAAGCAGAAAAGACTTGAAGCTAAGAAAAAACAAACAAACGAGAGCAGAACGGAGTCAGAGAAAGAGAGATTCTATTGGAGAGTAGTGAATATGAAACTAAGGCAGTTCGACATACAAGAGAAAAACAAAAGGGAAACAGAGAACACAATGGAAGTGACAGAAAACTAAGAGTGTCTTACACAAATATAGATGGATTATTAACAGGATTGAATGAGCTGAATGTTTATTTGAAAGAAAAAGAACCAGACATAATGGGAATTGTAGAAACAAAATTAAAAGGCCCACTACCACCCTACAGTGTAGGACATGATGCATATAATTATTGGATTAAAAACAGAGAGAAAAAGCAAGGGGGTGGAGTTATGTTCCTGACTAAGAACGATATAAACGTGAAGGGTGTCATATATGGAAAGAATACAGTAGAGATGATTATGATAGAAGTGGAAGATAGAGATAAGAAGAGCAGAAAATTTGTGATAAATTATGTGCCTCCGAAAACAGCCTCATGGGAGGAGAGTGAACATAAAAGTATGTTAGAGGACACAAAGATAACATTAAATAAAATAATGGAAGATGGAGGAAGAATAGTTATAATGGGCGACTTTAATTGCAAAGAAATCTGCTGGGAAGAAATGACAGTAAAGGGTGGAGACGGCTCATGGGGAAATGCTCTACTTGAGATGGTTACTGACCATACAATGACACAATGGATACAGGAGAACACCAGGTATAGAAATGAAGAAGAACCATCGAGACTAGACTTAATTATTACATCTGAACCTAGAATAGTGGACAAGATTGAATATAAAACACCAATAAGTAAAAGTGACCACATATTGATTGAACTGGAACTTAATGAAGAAAAATATATGAAAAGAAATGAACAATATAGAAAAGGAAGAATGATGTATGAAAAAACAAACTTTAATAAAATATGAGAATTCTTTCAACAAGAAAACTGGGAAGAAATATACAAAGAAGAAACAACAGTGGAAGAGAAATGGAATATTTTGACAAAAATTTACAAAAAAGGAGTGGAAAAGTATGTCCCAAGACAAAAAAAGAAAAAAAAGAAAGAAAAAGAATATGTAAAATGCTGGTACAACAAAAGTTGTAGGGAGTTAAAAGACAAAAGAGACAAAGCCTGGACCAGATGGAAAAAAGACAGAAGACCTGAAAAATGGAAAATATATACCTGTTATAGAAATGAATATGTACAAACGTGCAGAGAGGAAAAGAGAAAATATGAAAAAGATGTCATAGAAAAGTGTAAAGAGCAACCAAAACTATTCTACAGATATGTAAACAATAAACTGAAAAACAAACAAGACTTGGAGAAATTAAGACAAGAGGGAGTTGAATACACTGAGGAAATAGAAATGGCGGAAATTATGAACAAACATTTTAAATCAGTGTTTACAAGGGAGAACATACAACCTGAAGAGATTGAATGGAAAGAGAAAGTCCCCCTATGGAAGAAATAGAAGTAACGAATGAAATATTGAAACTCTTGAGTAATCTTGATGTCAGAAAATCGCATGGACCAGATGATATAGAAAACTGGATTCTGAAAGAATGCAGGAATGAACTGGCAGACAAAATACATAGCATACTAAACAGTTCCTTGAAAGAAGGAAAAGTTCCAGAAGATTGGAAAAAAGCAAATATAGTACCTATATATAAAGGAGGAAATAAAGAAGAACCTACAAACACTATAGACCAGTCTCTCTAACAAGTACAATAGCAAAAAGTTGTGAAAGAATTATCAAAAGTAGATGGGTAAAATATTTAGAAAAAAACAGTGTTAAATCCAAGGCAATTTGGATTCAGACAAGGACGATCATGCGTCACCAATTTAATATGTTTCTATTCAAGGCTAATAGATATAATACAAGAAAGAGATGGATGGGCGGACTGTGCATTTCTAGACCTAAAGAAAGCTTTTGACAAAGTTCCACATAAGAAGTTGCTTAAGAAATTAGAAACTGAAGGAGGAATACAGGGAAAACTACTAAATTGGATGGAAGACTTTTTGCAAGAAAGAAAAATGAGAGTAGTGATAAGAAACCAGCACTCAAAATGGGATGAAGTAATAAGCGGTGTTCCGCAGGGAACAGTTCTGGCCCCAATAATGTTTGCTATATATATTAATGATATGGATGAAGGAATAGAAAGCTATATGAGCTTCTTTGCAGATGATGCAAAACTACTGAAAAGAGTGAAAACTGAAGAAGATTGTGAATCACTACAGAGAGATCTAAATATAGTACAGGAATGGAGTAGGAAGTGGGAGATGGAGTTCAATACAAAAAAGTGTAGTATAATGGAATTTGGAAAAAGCAAAAACAGAATAACAGGAGCATATAAATTGGGAGAAGAAGGAATAAAAAAAGTAGAAAATGAGAAGGACCTGGGAGTCATTGTTATGAATAATATGTCACCTGAGAAACATATAAATAAGATTTTTGGAGAAACTTATAATTTAATAAGAACAATCAAAGTGGCATTTACATACCTGGATGAAGAAATGGTGAAGAAAATCCTAATCACCCTGATAAGACCAAGATTGGAATATGCAGCAACGATATGGTCACCAAGTACAAAAAAATTTATAAAAAAAACTTGAAAGAATACAAAGAGCAATTACAAAACTGGCACCAACACTCTCAAAACTATCATATGAAGAGAGACTACAAAAACTTGAACTACAGACACTAGAGCAAAGAAGAGAGAGAGGAGATTTGATAGCTATTTACAGAATCATGAAAGGCATAGAAATTACTGACAGAGAGAATCTGATAAAATGGGATGACAGAAATACAAGAGGACACGGAAAGAAAATAAAAAAAGACAGCTATAGAAGAGACTTGAAAAAGAACAGCTTTCCTCACAGAGTAATAAACAGTTGGAACAAGTTAGATGAGAAAGTGGTGTGTGCAAAAACAATACATGAATTTAAAAATAGTTTAGATAAAATGAGATATGAAGACGGGACCCCACGAGCATAGCTCCTCTTCCCGTAAAATACAACTAGGTAAATACAACTAGGTAAATACACACACACACACACACACACACACACACACACACACACACACACACACACACACACACACACACCTTGATGACGTAGTGGGTAACGTCGCGAGCTGTCACGCTGTAGACCCGAGGTCGAGCCCTGCTCCGGGCTTGACATCTTTATAATACTGCCAGCCGTTACTGTCCACTTTAGGCAAGGGAATGGGTGTGTGTTGTAAGGTCACATCATCCATGGATGATACCGTACAAAACCTGAGCTCTCATCGGAGAGGGTAATTGCTTAAGATCACCAACCCAGCTCATGATTCAAGATCATGGTGGTCAGTGGGTGAAATTAAACAACTTACCGTGCTACGTGAGTTGATGTCGGGGGTTGCAGGACTAGTTACAAGCCACATCTTTAGTGCATTCTTCGAGGGCGCGTTTGGTAGTTGTCGTAATCTTGTGCTGCATGTCGCAAGACTTAGGTTCGAGTCCTGTAGGGAAAGATGCCATATCACAATGTCTTAAGAAATCCATATATATATATATATATATATATATATATATATATATATATATATATATATATATATATATATATATATTCAAAGACGGGCAAAAGACAAGTAGATTTATAAATTAATTGATAAGTAGATCAATAAAAAAATAAGTTGGACCCATTTGTTGCTCTTCTCATCCAAGTGCCCCGCTACACTTCTCGGGTCAGAGGCAATGCAGCAAGGCACAGTACAACATGGCCCGACAGCTGGAACTGGTTTGCCCCCAGCTCTTCACTGAATAACGACTCCATCTGTTATTTACTTCAGAAGTATACAGAACAGACTAGAAGAAATTCCTTCATGCTGTGTCATTTCTTAATCTGTTACAACCTCTCTTTATTCACACTTTTTTTTTTGCTCTCTCCCTTCTTTGCTCGACAGATATTCCTCTTGCGTCCAGAACCCCCCCTTCACCCCGTGTCATTTCTTAATCGGTTACTACCTCTATTCACACTTATTTTTTGCTCTCTCCCTTCTTTGCTCGACAGATATTCCTCTTGCGTCCAATACCCCACTTCATCCTGTCTGTCCACCTTATTCATGGTGCCTTACTGCTTTTCACAGCCTTTTTGCTGGCCTTCGATCATTCCGTATGCCCAAACCATCTCGCCTTTCATTGATCAATCCTGTCAGCAGTCTTATTACCCTCACTCTCCTCACCTCCACCCTTCTCACTCTACACATCCTCGTATCCACCATCGTATTTCTTAAGCACTTAATCTTAAACACGTTTAGGTTCTTTATGCCTCGTTCAGAGCCCAAGTCTTTGCTCTATACTTTGCTCCATGGGCACAATCACTCCATCATATTCTTCTCTTTGTGTGCATCTTCAGGTACCTACTTCTCATGACGGTTTTTATTTCCTTCGGGTATTTACTTGCTTACCTTACTCTGCAATAGCCTCGATCTCCTTCCTTTGCTGTATGTGGCCCAAGATACTTACAGCTTTCCTTTACCTCTAGCCTCTCGCCTCCAACTCACTGCTGTCTTCACCTCTGGTAGAATCAATCACTTTGTATTTGCCCACGTCTTCTTTGATCTTCCTTATCTCATCTTCCCAGACTTCGTCACTAAATGCTTCAATCTGTCCTCAAGCACAACTATGAGCACATTGTCATCCGTAAGCAACAACTAGTTCACTTCCCACCTCACTCTCACTAGCTCCAGATCCCTGACTAGCACCCTTGCATTTACCTCTCTCCCTACTCTATCCATGTACACGTTGAACAACTATGGTGGTATTACACAACCTTAGCCCAGCCTCGCCATCACTTCAGACTTTTCTCACAATCCATTCCCTACCCTCACAAGCTCTCCTATTGACATAAAAAACTTTTGACCGCCTTAAGCAAACTTCATTCCATATCATGTATCCACAAAACATCCCATAACGCGTCTCTGTGAACACTATAATACGCTTTCTCCAAGTCCATAAAAAAACGCAAGTGGCATCCTAAAGCCCCGGTCACAGCCGAATTGGCCGAAGTCTGCTTTTTTTTCCACTCGGGGTGCATTGGGGGTGACAGTCCCCGGATGCAAACCGAATGCATACCAAATGCATATCGAATGCGCACCGACTTCACCCCGAATTCCAAAATTTAAAGATTAACGGTCATTTCGGTCGCCGAAGCCTCCGCGAATGCAAACTGAATGTATACCGAATTCATGCCGACTCTCGTTGCCGGTGTGGTTGCTGGAGCGAGCTGGGACCAGGGGCTTGCTGCTCCATTTCCAACAGTTTCAGCTGCAGCTGCTGCACATACTGCTGTTGGCTGATGGTGGGAGCAGGAGCAGAGGACAGGTATCGCTGGGATTCAACCACAAAAGTTTGAGCGGTCTGTGATGATGGTGTGGTGGACTGCCGTTGTGCTGCCAGAAGCTCGTTCTCGTGGAGAAAGGCGAGAAGGTTTGTGGATTCGCGCTTGAAGCGCAACACCGACTTGATAGACAACATGTCAAGCTCCGCCTTCACGTAGGCTGTGTAGTTTGCCACCATCACATCCTTCGGGGTCCTTGGCACAGTGAACAACTTCATCTCGTTGTCAGCGGCTTGCTGAGCCTTCAGCTCTTTGGTGAACTGTGAAAGTAATGGAATTAAGATCTTTGTCAAATACAACACTGTCAGTTATGCTATCAGGTGCGTACCTGACTCTTCCTAGAATAAACTATTGGTTTTGTCCTTGACCCAGTCGCCTCGGGCATGTAGTCATTTTTATTAACTGTCAGGTGTGCTATCAGGTGTGTACCTAAGCTTGCACTTAGCAAAACAAGGTTAATGAAGTTAGGGGAACAAATAGATTCCCTTGAATTATATCATGTTTACTTGAAAATGCAAATGGTGTACTTTTGTAATGCGAGCCTCACTTGAGCTAAGGTGTGTTGTGTTGATGGTGATATGGTCGCATCGTCTTTGGTGAGTTTGGAGGCAAAGATCTCCACGTCTAGGTCACTGTCGCCCAACACTGCCTCAGCCACCTGTGAGGGTTCCATGACGGCGTTGCTTGATCCAATGACACCTGTGTCGGCAGGACTTACCTGAAAAGAAAACAGAGGACATAACAAATAACAAGATTCAGCAGAAATTATAGTTGACCCTACGAGGCAGATCACTTTCACACCCAACCAAACAACGGTGCACTAACCCAGTATAACGATTGAGTGTTAAAGCTAAATGTTCATATGAAGTTTGATTTAGATCGTGAATTATTTAATTTAAATTTGCAACACAAAATATCTTTTAAGCAAGAAACTCACCCTTGAGTGACGATTTTTGGAAATGCCAATAAATTTCCCCAGGAACCCAAAAGTGGACCAGATCCAGGCGTCCCTCTCTGTCAGATCCTCCACAATAGGACCGGCCCCGAACCGTGACTTGTGGAGTTTGACATAACGGGTCCGCATACCATCCATCCACACACGGAGTTCCTTGGCTGATAAAGGAAAAAAAAAAGGCAATGGCTACGAAAAGAATGGGGGTTGGGGGGCAAATACTTTCAACGCAACGCTGCTCACGTATGTCCATCAAAATATCAACCCGTTATCAGGGCAATGAGTCATGGATCCACGGATTATAGATTGGTGGTAGTAGTTGCGTATGGTGTTTCTTACATCTCTAAATTTGTAATCACAGTCCAGTTAATGAATGTCTCGCTAGCTTCATGTAATGTACCGTATCCCCCCGGTATCGATGTGACAGGACAGTTCAACACGAGGTGGTCTGTGTCCTGTGGTGATGCATGACATGATGGACATTTAGGGGATTCACGATTGCCCCATCGATGCAGATGGCAGTTGTTCTGCCATGGCCTGACCTCAGCCTATTTGCCAATGTCATGGCCTGACTGATCTCAGCCCAATTGCCATTGTCATGGCCTGATCTCAGCCTATTTGCCATTGTCATGGCCTGATCTCAGCCTATTTGCCAATGTCATGGCCTGATCTCAGCCTATTTGCCAATGTCATGGCCTGATCTCAGCCTATTTGCCATTGTCATGGCCTGATCTCAGCCTCTTTGTCAGTGTCCACCGCTTTCTGGTTAAGTGGTAGTTCAATGGAGCTGCCTAGTGTAGGCCTTATGGTGTCTTGCAGTCTCCTTCATTCTTATGCTCTTATGTAATGGGGTCCCCTACTAGGTCCCCGCCTCTAGGAAGCAGCTCGTCCCATTCTGTTCTCCAATCTTCCTAATGTTGAAGTCTTGTTTAGCTGATTTATAGGAAGGGCTTCTTGATTTTAGTCTTGATGTAGTGGGTGCTTCGTCAGTTATTCGTTTCAAGGGTCTGTCGATGTTGGCATCCCTAATGCGTTGATGCTCCTTTTGAGTACTTTCCTCTCTACGGAGGTATGGTGGAGCAATTGCACTCATTGTTGGCAGCCACATCATTGGTGGTGTAGATCTGGTGGCATCTGCTATAATCTACATAGGTTCATTTACCTTTGTGGGCGTTGCATGTCCACACTGGGGCACAGCGCTCCAGACGATGTAGCATTGGGTTAGTGCGGATGTTCTTAGCACGGTCCGAGATGCATCCGTGACGTTCCAGCTAGTTTCCTGATGACCGAGTTCCTCTTTAGTTTTTGTGCAGTATTTTCAAGGTGTATGTATGTCAGTGTTCTGTCGAGTACTGCTCCGAGATATTTTGGGCGTTTCTCTCGAGGGAGTAGTTCATTATTAAGCCGTATATGCAACTCTGTTAATGTAATGAATGGGGAGTTGTGGCATTTAGACATTGAATGCCACGAGAAAACAATACAACTCTGGTAATATAAACACTCTGCTTGCCACATATACAAATCAAAACAGCACAAAAATATAACTACTCACGCTGGACGCCGAGTTCATTGGCCTTGTCAGCCAACAAACTTGTCTTGTGCCCCACATCCTTGTAGAACTTCAGCTTCTTGTTGTAGAAAACGGGATGTTGCACCAGCCACTCCGCCAGGTGGCGTTCCTGGACCTCTGTGAGCTTGCCAGACACACGGGTCTCGGGTTTCGGGCAGGTGCCCAACACTGGCGAAGCCTCGTCGTTTACAAAGAGGTCCTGGCTGGCCTTCCTCTTCATTGTGACCATGTGTTTCACATGGCCTCTTCCTTTCGCTCTCGTGACTCCCCAAGGAGGTGCCGTATCTTGCGGCTCGCTGTCCTCCTCTTCCACGATCCCAGTGTCTTGGGAGATGGTGTTGTAGTCTTGGGATGGGGACACGTCTTGGGTGGTCATTTTGTAGATCTGGTGAAGAGGTGCCGTGTGAGCGTGGTAGAGGTTGTAAGGAGACTGTCAGGTCTTTGCCCCCGGCCCGTATTTATATCAGAGGTCACAGCAGTGTTGCCGGTCGGTGCCCATTCGGTTGGGGTTCGGTCCGCATTCGTTATGTATTCGGTAGAAATTCGTTATACATTCGGTTTATAGACAATACCTATTCGGTACGTAATCGGAATTGCTGTCAAAATTCGGTTTGAATTCGGTGCATGCATAACGAATGGAGACCGAATTTACATCGAATACATACCAATGGCCTACCGAATTTTGATTTTTTTAACCGTCAAATTTCAACATTTTTAACGCCGAATCCATTTGAAAGCCATAGCGAACAATACCAAACTCATACCAAATGCTACCCGATTTTTTCCGTTTGCAAAGTCGAACCGAAAAATTCGTGTTTCGTTATATTTTCGGCGAACTCGCCGAAGTCCTACCGAAGGGTTAACGAAGTTCTCGATGGCTTACCGAACACCCCAGAATGGACGCCGAAAGCTGACCCAAGCTTCGCTTTCGGTCTGTGTGTGACCGGGGATTTACCTTTGCTAAAATCTTTTCACATATACATCTTCTATCTATCTATATACCGAAAGCTTTTTTCCCCCATATAAGGGGGTTAGCCAATTCGGAGGCACGTACCTATTCCCACCCCTTCCCCTCCCCTCCACCACCCCTTCCCCTCCCCTCCACCTCCCCTCCCCTCCACCACCCCTTCCCCCCCTCCCATCTCAGCTCCTCATGGATGACGGGTCACACCTGCATCACGCCAACTTGCCTTGGGTCAGACGCAATGAAGCAAGACACAGTACATCCACAGCAAGGCCGCTTTATACTACTACTACATATACATTTTAAGAAAAAAAAAGGAAAAACCCACTCTTCCATTCCCTCTGATCCCCGTATAATCCTCTCGGCTAACAACCTCCCATGCATAGGCCTTACCATCTACACTTATCAGACTGATCCCTCTAAAGTCCAAAACATTCACATTTGTCACCTTTCCCTTGTATAGTGGAGCGGTTCATGCACCCCTGTGGTTCATCGGAACATTTTTCTTCCTCAAGCACACATTAAAGAACCTCACTAGCCTTTCCACTATGCTCTCATCGTCAGACATTCCACGTGACAAACGCCTAATCCAGGAACCTTACCAACTTGTATCTTTCAATGATGATACTACCACCACCACCACAACTACTACTACTACTACTACTACTACTACTACTACTACTACTACTACTACTACTACTACTACTACTACTACTGGTACTGGTACTGGTACTACTAAATGTCCCAACCTTTTCTTCACTTTCTGTATTCTCATTCCAATAAATCCCTTTCAAACTTAAACTTAAGCTTAGGATATTGTAATCACATAGTGGTCACTGTAGTGAGTAGACAAAGGCTTTCAAGATTAAACCATTCGTCTCAGTATTATACTCGAAAGACATTGTCTAGCTGTCGCCAGCTGATTTGATTAAAATGAGGCCTATAATCAAGTGGATGACATCTTCATAATCAAAGACTTGTTTTATACAGGATTAGGGCAAATTAATTTATTCGTTTGTGTTACATCTCGATTGAGAAAGAGAGAGAGTGTGTGTGTGTGTGTGTGTGTGTGTGCGCGCGCGCACGTGCGTGCGTGCCAAATGAATTTATTCAATTGTGTTACATCTCGATTGAGAGAGAGTGTGTATATGCGTAGGACGGCGAATTGAACACTGAAGCAAGAACAAGGGTGGAGAGAGCGAGAAGGAAAGAAGGAGGGGGAAGGGGTGGGGTTGGGTGGGCGAGGGGCCGGAGGATGCGGGTGTGGAGGGGGAGGAGGCCCTGGTGCAGAGAGGAAAAGAAAAGGTAGTTCGAGAAAAAGAGGAAGAGAGGAAGGCAGATGGGGCGATGAAGCTGGCGGAGGGAGATGGAGAGAGGGGGAGAGTTCGGGAGGGGCGCGGTGGGAGGA
Source organism: Oratosquilla oratoria (assembly GCF_046742065.1). Classification (NCBI taxonomy): domain Eukaryota; kingdom Metazoa; phylum Arthropoda; class Malacostraca; order Stomatopoda; family Squillidae; genus Oratosquilla; species Oratosquilla oratoria. The sequence goes on along the minus strand of NC_134792.1, from coordinate 57,098,424 downwards.
GGAGTTTACTGCGGCGAGGAGGAAGAAGGGCATGGAGAAGAGAATAGGGAGGGACGAGGTTAGGGGGAGTGAGAGGAGGAGAGGGAGAAAAGGAACCGGCGAGAGAAGAAGAGACCCGTATGTAGAGAGGGGAAGAAAGAGGTGAAAAAACAAGAAAAAAAAATGGTAAAAGAGGATGTCAGATGGAGTGATGTGGAAGAGGGCAAGGGGGGAAAAAGGGGGAGACGGGTGGCGGAGGGGAGGGGAGGGGGGAGGAGAGGAGGAGGAGGAGGAGGAGGGGTCCGGTGGGAGGGGTGTGGGGGTCCTTGTGTGGCGTCGGCATCATCGATCCTGCTAATTCGCGGAGGAAGAAACAAAAGGTCTGGTTTGTGTGGACACTGTACTCTCTTTATCATCTCTGGTTATCTTCCTTTCCCCTCCTTTCCCCAACCACCCTCCTCCCTCCTCCCTCCCTCCCTCCTCTCTTCCTCCCTTCCCCTTCTCCTCCTTCCCAATCTCCCTCTCTTCCCTTCTCATTATCCTTTTGTCAGCGTCCCCGTTCTGTGGCCAAACACTCATCCTGTACCGAGTCTGTCAAGGTCTATGCCTGTTAAGAGATTTATTTATTTTTTCTTTGGAGTGGGGAGGTCTGTCTGTTTGTCTGTCTACCTGTATGTCTGTCTTAAGCCACCTGTCTTCCTTCCTCCCTTGTATGTCTCCTGGTCCTCACCACCTATGGCACGATAGCTGTGTGCCTCATAGTGTCTCCAGTATAAGCATTCGGGTTTTCTATTACCTACTGCTCTCTCTCTCTCTCTCTCTCTCTCTCTCTCTCTCTCTCTCTCTCTCTCTCTCTCTCTCTCTCTCTCTCTCTCTCTCTCTCTCTCTCTCTCTCTCTCTCTCTCTCTCCCTTCCTTTTCTTTCTACCGTTTCAATGACCTCCTATGTATACCAGTGATACTCCTTTCTCATCCTGCATTGCATTCCTTCTCCTCTCGGACATCTCCTCCTCCTTTTCCTCTCCTCTTCTTCCTCCTCGTCCTACTCATACCGCCTCCTCCTCCTCCTCCTCCTCCTCCTCCTCGTCTTCTTTCTTCTCCCCTTAGACTTCCTTCCCATCTTCTTCCTCCTTCCCCTCTAGCCTTTCTTTTCCTCTTCTTCCTCTTTGTCATCCACCTCTTTCTTCACCTGCTCCTCCTCCTTATTCCTCTTCCTCCTCCTCTTCCTTCTTCTCTTCGTTATCCACCTCTTTCTCCACTTGTTATTTCTCCTCTCTTCTTTCTCTTCCTCTCCCTTTTCCCAGTCCTCCTCTCACTCCTGTCCTCTTCCTATCCACCTCTGCTCTCGATGGATCACTCTGCCTATGTGGTAAACTTCTGCAAGGGGCTTTCTTAACCACGTCCTATTTATCTGTTTATCTCCTATTTATCCTACCTTATCTTTCCTTTCACCCTCATTATCATCTTCCTCCACTTCCTCTTCCTTCCTCTCCTCCCTCACCTGCCTTTCCTCCTCCTCCTTCCTCTCCTCCACCACCACCTTCCTCTCCTCCTCCACCACCTTCCTCTCCTCCTCCTCCACTTCCTCTCCTCTTTCCTCTCATCCCCTTCCTCCTCCTCCTTCCTCTCCCCCTCCTCCTTCCTCTCCTCTACCACCTTCTTCTCCTCCTCCTCCTCTACTTCCTCTCCTCTTTCCTCTCCTCCCCTTCCTTCTCCTCCTTCCCCTCCTCCTCCTCCTCTTCTTCCCACTCCTTCTCTTTCATTTCGTCTTTCTTTTCTTTTCTTTAGTCCTTCTCTTCTTTTTTCTTTCTTTCACCTCTCGTTTTTCTGTTCTTACCCTTCCCTCGCCCTCATTCATCTCCCTTCTCCTTCCTCCTCTTCCTCCTCTTCCTCACCCTCCATCCTCTCTGTCTCCCGTTTCTTGCTCCTCGCTTCCCTTACCCTCTCCCTTCCTCCTTCTCCTCCTCCTCCTCTTCCTCCTCCTCCTCTTCCTCCTCCTCCTCTTCCTCCTCCTCTTCCTCCTCCTCTTCCTCCTCCTCCTCCTCCTCCTGACTTGTTCTGGGTCGGTTGGCTTTGTTCAGTCAGGGCTCGATCTTGGGACTACAGGGTTCGTCACTATATATGTATATATATATATATATATATATATATATATATATATATATATATATATATATAGAGAGAGAGAGAGAGAGAGAGAAGGGAGTAGAGAGAAAGGGAAAACATAAAAACAAGAGAATGGAGGACAGTGCAAGAGACCATAAGGCCTACACTGGGCAGTTCCATGTCCGTTACCACCTAACATCCCCATCCATAAAATTATCTAACCATTTTTTTTTAAATCGACCAATAGTTTCAGCGCTCACTATATGGTTAGTCTATTCCATTCGTTAACTATTCTGGTACC
>NC_134792.1:57076039-57091039 GCF_046742065.1 Oratosquilla oratoria | reverse complement strand
GTTGTGGGTTGGACATGTTATGGGTATGAATTTGAATTTTGTTTTGTTTATGTGTTTTCTTTTTTCTTCTGAAATCTGATTGTCTTATTTTGTTTGTTTTGCCATTATTTTGATTGGTGTCTTGAGAGACTATGGTATGTGTCACTTAATGTCTATAAAATAGTAGTTGTATTAAATTGTGTATTTCAAATTGGTCCATTCATTTCTCCACACCCAATACACATCCATGGCCCAATCGTTTCGTCAGGACCTTCCTGCTCTCTTTAAGAGCACCCTTCGTCTCCTCCTCCTCCTCCTCCTCTTCTTCCTCCTCACCCTCCCCTCAGTATCCCGATTCTCCTTTCCTCCACCCTACTTTCCCTTTCTCCTCATATTCCTCCTCCTCTTCGGGATTTTCTTCCTATACTCGTTGGTCTTCTTGCTCTCCTCATCTCAAAATTGTCATCCCTACTTAGGTATTTTTTTCCTGATCCTCAATTTTGGATCTGCTAACACTGTTAGCAGAGGTTGGAAGACAATTTCTTTTGTAGCAAACCATTCCTCAGGTGGGAATAGTCGCCGTGGTACTCTTTACATTTTATTCTTGTATAGTACCCTAACGAATTCTCATACAAGTTTAAGTTGTGGTTATATACCAAAATTCATATATTCATGTACGTATATATATATATATATATATGTATATAAATAATGTGTGTTTGTGTGTGCGCGCGTGCTGGTACCGTAATCGGAAACGTGCAAGTCTCGTGTTCACTTAGGTGTGGGTTCGAATCCCGCACTCTCCGATTCTCAGCAGTGGCTGTTACCTTCTTCAAAAGTCCAAGCACATAAGGCAGAATTGATGGCTTCGACCGCACCTACGCGTTCCCTGACGTAGCTTCCCCACCTTTCACCTATGCATGTAGCTATATATATGTTGGCACATATTTCCCCAGTGTGGATAACGATCCCAACGAAACATCATGTAGGAGGGTAACGTGATCTGGCTAGTAACATACGATAGGTTTCATTGACCTCTGAAAGGTCATTAAAGGTCATTGAACTCACAGTCTTTGGAGCAGAGGTGTTTCATGGAAGCTGGGTGGAGAGTGAAAGACGGTGGAAACTTCCCTTAGATTTCTATCATTGCCGGTGGCACGACTGTTGAATGAGGCACTGAGGAGATGGGCTTCTGGAATATCGTTGAGGAGGTGAAGAGAAGCTTCGTGAGGATGGTAGGATTCTCCGGAAAGGAGAAGAGATATCCTGAGGACAGTATGAGGATCTAAAACGGAGGATGAGGTAACAATACCTAAGGAAGGATAAGTTCAAGAAGAGGAGAGGAAGAAAACCCAGAAGGGTGGGAAGAAATTCCCGAAGAGAAGGAGAGGAGGAGGATTACGAGAAGAAGAAAAAAAAGGATGAAGGGAAGGAGAATCGGGATACTGAGGGGAGGGGGAGGAAGAGAGAGGATGTTCTTAAAGAGAGTAGGAGGAAGGTTCTGATGGAATGATTTGGCTATATGGATGTGTATCGGGTGTGGAAAAATTAATGAGCTCAAACCAAATTAGAATGCACAGTTTAATAAAACTACTAATCAAAACTGGATCCTCATTATCATTGCAGTCGTCGTTGTTATCTTCATGACCACATCATTATCATCATCGACATCATCGTCATTATCATCATTACCATCACGGCCAACACCACACTATTACCACCATCACTGTTTTAACTACCACCCATACCACTATCACCATCTACCATAATCATCCTTCTTGCCACCACTTCTCCATCACAGTTTCTCCACCATACTCCCTCTCTCCAACAATCGTCTTTATTGTTGTCCACATTGTTCCTTCCATATGGTCATTTCTCTTTTTTCTCTTTCTCTTTAAGCTCTTAAAATTCCATTCCCAGTGAACCTTCATTTGGTCTCTAGATTACAAAGGATTACAAAGGCGGAGCATGCCGACAGGAGACCTTTTGGTCCATATCTAGGTCTCCCAAGCTGCTACAAACTACTCTCTCCTTTCTGTCAGTGTCTCTTGGTTCCTCGTTGTATTCATCTCCCTTCTGGTTAGTTCAAGGAAAATGCTCTCATCTCACACATGGATGACCTGAGGTCATATCACCGAGATGGGCACGAAAGCGTGTGTGTGTGAAAGACAATAAGGAGTCTTACGTAAGCACTAAGTAAGTTCACGCCCTGTCAGGGTCACCTGGTGTCTTGTACACGCATGCGAATACACACACACGCACACACACACACACACACACACACACACACACACACACACACACACACACACACACAAACGTAGTGGTAGAGTTCCCGGTCGCCACTACGACGGTTCGGGTTCGAATCCCGCTCAGAGCTGAAATAATTTCAGTACCGCAGCGCTGCGAGTCGTTACTCCAACTTTCGCAGGCGGGGAGTTGTGTGTGTGCGCGCGCGTGTCAGGTCACAGCATTACCCATAGACCGATCATATATGAACTCTGAGCTCTCTTTCGGGAGGGAAATAGCTGTCGGTCACGAGTCCAGCACGTGATCCGAGACCATGGTGAATCACACACACAAAGCTAACCTTCCTACTACGCGCTCATTCCAGCTTTTCGAACCTTCTGCACGTCCACCCAGACATGTAGCATGCTCGGATGAAGGCGGGTCATGTCTGTGGAGTCAAACAGAAGACCCTATTGCCCTCAGTGTCTTTCGTCACGTCACCCCACGGTGGCTGCTGCGAGGTGGTGTGGAGGTGCAAGTAACTGGCACCTTCCTCTCTCTTCCCTTCCTCTCTCTTCCCTTCCTCTCTCTTCTCTCCCTCTCGCCTTAAATCTCTTCTCTACCACCTCTTTGAATCCAGCTTGTCGGCGCGATATAGTTCCCTTGTACTCGCCAGCCTAATTTTCCACTCTCTTTTATCACCTCCCCGTGTCATTTTTGTATCACCCTCCCTCATTTTACTACTCCTCAGCCAGCTACATTTCGTCCTCTGCTCTCTTCCACCCTCTCTAAAAATTGTTTTCATCCTCTTTAACACTCACCGATAATCGCGATTTAACTCTTTGTCCTAGCTGCCTCCAAAGTGATTTTATTCAATTATACAAAATATAGATCGATGGAGTTATATTAAAGTCACTCCCTCCCAACTCTCTTTCATTTAGTCACTCGTGCCACAATATACTCTGACGAGATGATCGCATGAAAGTATGAAGTATTAAGACTCGTATAGACAAGCTTATATGAGGTATATGGCGTTCTCCCCTCCCTTCCATTTTTCCAGTCGGTCTCATTATAGACTGGAAAAGTTTCCTGGATTGCTCATCGATGATAATCATCCCTTTTTCTGTCTCAATGTCTGCCCTCTCTCTCCTGCCACACCACACACCAATGTCTCTCTCCTCTCTCTTTCTCTCTTTCTCTCTTTTATAGCTAACTTGATCGGTTTCAGACCAAGAGGTTTCTTATTGTTTTGAATTTCGTTTGTCTTCTGTTTTGCTCCCACATGGCGGAAGAATACAGTCATGACTTTGAGGATCCAAAAAGTAGTTTCAACAATTCATATAAGACAGAGGGAAACCAGGTCTCAGTATTCGGAAAAAATATATAAATAGATTTTCCTACACTTGTGTATTTGTATTTTGTGTGTGAAATGGGATTATAACAGAAACTATGAAAAAATTTAACGTCTTTCGAAGTTAGGGATGGCCAACCTTTTGTTAGAAATGATCTACTTTGTCTACAATTACCCTAATGCGATCTACCAGCTTAACACAGGAGTAGCCAGTCTTTATAAATGATTGTATGTTGTTCAGACATGTCCATCATTATGAATATAAATGTAACTTATTCCCAGAAAAAAAAAGAGAAATATAACACTCAAAATATCATGAGTAGTTTGATATGCTATTGCAGCTATTTGCATGGCAATTTCTAAAGGACAATTTATTAACGGGTGCAGTAGTGTGATCGACTTAAAAACAGGCTTGTGGTCGACTCAAAACAGACGTGTGATCTACTTAAAACAGGCTTGTGATCGACTGATTGACCACGCCCGAGCTAAGTAATACTGGCTGGCTTTAGCTGGAATACAATATGACGTCAACCACGCTAAAGATATTATGATTTATTGTAATTAGCAAATGCGTCTCCTACCAACGATCACCAGACTCACAAAGGCAACATTTCCTCAGTGCTGTTCTGTGCTCACATTCACAGTCTTTCAATGAATTTCGGTAATTTTTGTTGCAAATATACTTTTCTCAAATTCATTCTTTCCTCGCTAAGATGGCGCCACACTAGGCTAGCATGTTACTTGCTTTTTGCTACTTCGTTTGAGTAGAAACGACTTTGGTTACAATATTCTAGACTTCCGTAAGAACATCTTAGCAATATGTATCGTATTCTAGGTTGAACTTCTCATAGATCGTTATTCAGCTTCTCAACATATGACGCAAAACTAATTTGACATTTGGAAATTTGAAAAAAAAAAAAAATCATTACCGAAGTCGTTCCTACTCAACTAAGTAGCGAAAGCAAGTAGCATGCTAGTGTGCTACCACCTTAGGTCACACTAGACTCTAGCAACTTGCATCACCACCTTCTTTCCCATCCACGTACTCTTTGTCCTCTCCGTTTTCTTTGTCCTCCGTTTTCTTTGTCCTCTTTTGTTTTCCTTATCCTGCTCACTCCTTTTTGTCTTCCTTTTCTCCCTCCTTCCTCTACACTGCCAGATATCGTCTGTCTTTGTTGTTCTCAGCTTTCGATCTCTTCATTCTCGACCGCTCAGACTCCATTAATCAGTCAGTGCCGTTCCTCGTCTCTCGAGTGAAAGCAAGATCTCCAACCAAATAGAATGATCCATCTACAGAAAATGTTGATAAGAACAATGAGTGTGAATGAAGAAATCAATTCATCGACATTCTCGTGTAGTTCAGGTGTCTGATGACTTATAAGTCATCAGCAGGAAACTGTCGTACAAATTCGTCAAAAAGCATCAAGTTCTGTTATTTACATCAGTTACTATCACTTTAAGGTGCTTTTTCAATTAAACATGACTTAGAACCTGTTCAACATCAGTATAAGTTAGCAAATCGCCAAGTAACTTATTTCCCCAACTGTTATTTGTTTTCAATCGTTTCAGTTGACATCAAGCATCGTATCCTAAGATCATCATAATTTGCAATTGACGGAGCCGATTTCCATAAACTGTCGTATAGTGGCGAGAATTCCAAGAAAGAAAATCATCCTGCCATACCACAACCTAAACTCGCCTTACTAAGCTGACCTAACCAAATCTTACTTTTAAGCTAATCTAACCTAACCTCATCCCGACCTAACTTCTAATCTAACCTAACCTGACTTCACCTGGGTTGACTTACATGCTCACATATTTCATAAACTTTTTACTGCTGACATGTAACTATAGATGAGGTGATGAAAAGCCAAGTCTTTCGTCTAGATTGTTTCCAAATTTGGCATACGGTGGACTAAAATATCAGGAATGCAAAACAGGTTAAAATTAATGATATTATTAAAATTATTAATACTGTTTTTACTGTAATTACTGTAACATTATTATTATTATTATCATTATTATTATTATTATCACTATTACTGTTATTACTGTTGCTATTATTATTATAATTACTATTACTATTATTATTTAAAATGATGTGTACAATGGGAAAAGGTGACAGCAAGTTGGAAGCCCTAAAAGATAGAGAGGCTTGAGGACGTGAGCACTTTTGGGTCCACATGTGGCAGGGAATGGAGGAATGGGGTGGAGGTAATCTGTAGATAGAAGCAATTAAATGTCTTGGGGGATCGTACGTCTATCAGTGTATATGGCCAGTTGTCACTATGGTTGACTTATCGTGAAATCTTTTCGGGTAAATTGAATCTGTTAAAAGTTCTTTGATCATGGATTGTTCTTATATTTGTATCGGTTGCTAAGTTTGACCGTTTTCTTTAAGAAGAGTTCAATTATTTTCGTTATATTTTTTTCAACAATGTACTCTATAGGTAGATTTAAATCAGCAGTCAAATACAAATGTTGACTGTCAACCAGAATAGAAAACTGTGATTCTGTTGTCATGGTTACAGAGACAAATTTATTTACGTGTTTATTAAATTCCATATTTATAAGATATATTTATCAACCTCAGTACACGAAGTGCCCTCTTCAACCGAATGAAATCACTTGGCAATGGGTCCTGTTGTTAGAACATTGGGAGATTTTTTGAGCAGGAGGGCCAGTGTTTGGCTGAATGGAATTGTCTTAGGGGGTTTGGTTCTAAAAATGAGATAGGATACTTCTTAGTGGGATTAGATCACTCTTAATGGGATTTGATCACTCTTAATGGAGTTGGATTCCTCTTAAAGAATCTAACTCTATTAAGAGGGATCCAACCTCATTAGTAAAGATCCAAACCTCTTAAATCTTTATAAGATCGTCATAGAGGAAGCTGTGAACGAAGGAAAGGGCATTCGGGTAACTGGCTATGTAGGTGTCCTTGTTGCCTAAGTCAAATTGAACAAATCGCATAAGTCAAATAAGGACGCCGGGCAAACGTCGAAGGGGGAAACGTTTCGACAACGTTGGAGGGAGGGTGTGAATTTGAGCGGACGTTTTTGGAAAGGAAAAAAAAAAATCCCTTTGAGATGCGAAGTAACTGTTTACTCAAGAGGGGCGGAGGGATCGTGAATCCAAGAGCGTTTCTGTAACCTGAGGAATCGTGAATTCAAGACCGTTCCTTTCGCCTCCACTTCTACTCACGCTTTGATTTGTTTCTTGTATGTTTGATAGAAAAAATACATTTTCGAAACGCTGTTTTCTTGTTAACATTGTCGGCATGACTTTCGATTGCCGAGGACTAAGGTTCTAGAGCGATCCTGACTTTGGGAAATGTGACATGGAACGATCAAGTCCATCTTTACACGTTCCTAGGACTCAGTATTGTCTATATTTTAATTTGGTGGTGGTTTATTAGAGAACAAAAATTATATCAGTCATTGGAGTCAGGATCTTGACAGAATGTATACATGAACAAGAGGAGGATATTAAGAAAAGACGGGAAACGTGACTCAGTAGAATTATATAAACTGCAAGATGGCTATACTCTTCAGCATCCTCTGAAAACTCGAGCGAAATACGGCGATATTGTTGTATCAACTAACCCGTGTCCGCTCAAGGGCTCCAAACCCACATCAGCATCGCGCAAGAACCCCTCAGTGTCCTCGACTCCTTCCAGAAGCTATGGACCTTCTGGTGCTGATCATTAGGAGCGAAGGAGCGAAGCCATTCATTAGGACTTGGAGTCCTTTGGACCAAGGCCAAATTCCAGGAGTCCAGGATTCCAGTGTGTGGCGCAGGAGCAATAGTCACAAACAAGGCGCCTTTTTGGCAAGTATCACATGTATCGCAAGGATTCGGGAATCTCTGACATTTGCAAGGAAAGCGAATTTCCGAAAATGGACTAGAATATGAGGAATTCAGAAACAGAGGGGCATACTCGCCACTGTTACTGGTTTCGAGTTAAAAGCACGGATAGTGAAAGGCATAAGCCTCTACATACATACCCGATATATATATATATATACATATATATTATATATATATATATATATATATATATATATTATATATATATAATAGTATGTGTTTGTGTGCGCTTGAAATCAGCAAATGGCGGGGAGGCCCCTCTGTTTCTGAACGTCTCATACGAAGAACTTTCTGTTAAAAAATCGGATATTAAAGAAGGTATTTTCTTGTACAGAAAAACAAAATATCTTTTTCCACCTTTCTCTTTCTCTGATATATATATATATATATATATATATATATGTATATATATATATATATATATATATATATATATATATATATATATATATAATTTGGGTGTGTGTATGTATGTATGATTACGTTGTATAGAGAATACATGCAAGAGAATAATCAGAAGTGAATACTCTGTAGCTTCAACCTTGTTTTTTACAAGTATATAATATATATATATATATATATATATATGCATCATGAAAATCATATGCTAGTTATTAAGAGATTTAAATAGGAAGCTGAGGCCAGGCTTGCATTTTTGTTCTGTTGTACAGACGTAACACGCAGGAATAAAAAAAAGTTAGATGAAGGGAAGAACTTCACATGGCTTGTACAAATTTGTCTATACCCATCTTAATATTTCCTGCTTAAGAAGTCTTATTATGTGTTAAGACGGGAACACCAGAAGTATGGAATAAAGCCTAAAACGCTTAATTCCATAGCGCGTTCTGGGTTCAGTTTATTTGTTTACCCATTGGTTACCACGAGAAGGAAAATATATAAAAGGATTTTGATATTAGAGGAGACAAATATTAATTCAGGTCTAGGTTTCCAAAATCGGGTAGAGAATCTATGTTTAAATATATTTAAATGAATTAAGTTATATCCTCTTGTGCCCACTTAAATGCAAGGTGTCAGAATATCATTTGTAGTAAAATTTTAAGGAACCTTCTTGTAGGCGACTGCAGCGCCACAAGAGAAAATGGAGGTCCCTTAACGTTCCATTTTCTTCGAAGTCTTCCCTTTTTCCCTAATATTATTAAAGCGTTTTTGTCCTCGATTGGTTTAGTCTGGTTGTGCCGTGGATGGTAACCAAAAAGAAAAAAAAATGTACACAATTACATGTGCGAATGTACATCAGCTCTCGATTTTGCAAACTTGGAATGAATATAGGAGGGAAGAGAATAAAAGGAAGGGGAAGAGGAGAAAGAGGAATTAGAAGACGAGGAGGGGAGTTACAAGACAACGGTGAGGAGTGCCGTGCAACCGTTTTGGTGTCCAGGGCACTCCGCTTCTTAGCATCGATCGCAGCGCCTGAGAGCAAATGACGAGGAACGGGAGGGCGGGAGGGGAGGGAGAAGGTAGAAGGAGACACAGACAGAGAGAGAGAGAGGGAGCGAGGGGCGGGAAAATTACGAGGAACGGGTGGGAGGGAGAGGAGGGTAGAGGGAGAGACAGAGAACCGGGGGGAAATGACGAGGAACGGGTGGGAGGGAGAGGAGGATAAAAGGTAAAGAAAAATAGAGATAAATACGTGAATAAACAAATAATAGAATAAACGAATGAATTGATAGAAAAGAGGGACGAAAGATGTTAGGAAGAGAAATGTTCTTAGAAATGATCTTAATCAATTTCAGCCCGACAACTTCCGTTATGGATTTTAATTTAGATGAAAGGCGAACGCATTTGTATAATTCACAAACTCTTCTGGGTAACGGTTGAAAGTTCAGATAGTTGGAAATCTCTGAAATTAGGAAATTTCCGATATTGGGAACAAAAAGTTGTGTAACCATCCATCCATATACCGAAGGCTTTTTCCCCTTGATATAAGAGGTAGCCAAGTTACAAGGCAACCTACTCCACCCATTCCACACCCCTCCACCATCCATTCCTTTCATTTTAGCTACTCATGGATGACGGGTCATACCTGTATCTCGCCCTGGGTCAGAACAATGCAGTAAGACACAGTACATCCACAGCAAGGCAAACGTTGTGTATGAAAACAACAACAATAATAATAATAATGATAATAATAATAATAATAATAATAGTAATAACAAAATATATAAATAAGCAAAATTAAATACTCTGGCGGTAACCACAGATTCTGTAGGGAGCGATACCGTATTGAAAGTGTCAACACTATGTTAAGGCTATCTTCGTTCACATCAATTCGGTGACGCCAGGCTTGTGTGTCGTACTTTTAAAACCTTTGGAACGCTCTTTACCATTAAAAAGGATTTTTTCTTTTATTTTTTTTATTTTTACAAATTTCGCTGGCTACACGAATGGTCTACGCGTAGGTAAGCCAGTAAGACAGGTAAACTTAAGGGTATTAGATTCTAAAAACGAGATTGGATAATTCTTATTGGGTTTTGATTCTTCTTAATGGAATTAGATTCCTTTTAAAGTATCCAATTCCTCTACAGAGGGATCCAACCGCCTTAAGAGGGGTCGAACCCTTTTTTAGAGGGATCCAATATCATTAGAAAGGATACAAATCCCTTTAAAGGAATACGAGGTAATGTTCAGGTCTGGCCAAAGGTTCTGAAAATACGGTCCTTCTTCTCTGCTGGACACTTCGCCAATGGAAGGACAAAACAACAACATATTTGGGGTGGAGGGTCTCTGGGTACAGCCGGAGAGCCCCTCAGGGCCTGTTCACACTAGCAGTTTCAAACGTCGCTGTCTGAACCGGGGCGGTTAATTTTCGGAGTAAGTCAGTGGAAACGTTCACACACAACCGCGCAGTTTTTTCCGTGACTATGTGGTACCGCCGCGGTTTCCGCAATGTTCAAATCGCTAGTGTGAAAAGGGCCACAGTGATAGCATGAAGTATTTTTTTTTTTTTTTTTTTTTTTTTTTTTTTTTTTTTTTTTTTAGTTGAGAGGGTTTCTGCCATGATGTTGATGATGATGATAATAATAATAATAATGACTGATACTGGTACGTAATGGATAATGAATCGTAAATCATATTGGCAAGCTCAACTTTTATGTTATTCACTTGAGAGACAGATTCTGGTCTGAAGGAGTTTCAGCTCATATCCTGTCATTCGCTGTAGTAAAACATGCGAAGTGTTTCCCTGTGTCCAAAGAGTTCAAAGAGTTCAGTCCCTCTTATCCGAAAAGCTCGCAAGGCAGCAAAGGTTCTGTAAAAAAAAAAAAAAAAAAAAAAAAAAAAAAAATGATGAAGTGCCTTGAAAAAGAGCAGCGAAAAGAAAAAGACAAAAGAGTATTTAGGGAGTATAAGAACTGGAAACTGTAGGTCATGAAGCTTGAAACCAGAAATTAGTATCAGGGAGAGGAACATCGTGGGGGTCCCTTATTGGGAACTGGAAAACTAGAAGATCGAAACTGGGAATAGGAAAGGAGGACAAAGACCATAAGTATTTGACAGAGAAAAACAAAAGAATTAGATGTCGGACATTGGGAACTGGAAACAGGACTCCTGGAATGAAGATGAAAACTGGAAATCAGAACTGGAAACGTGAAGAACACATGAAACTCTATCCTCTGGGAAAAAGAGAGAAACCTTTGAGGTTTAGAAAACGGAACTGGGCTTGAAGAGTAGGAGAATGGGAATTGGAAATGATTTGTAAAATGTTAGAAATTGATCAATTTTAAATTTTACAATCGGTGAAAAAAGGGGATTCTCTTTCATGAAATAATAAAAAAAAAATTCTGAATTTTTAGAGATCAGAAAAATAGGCCTCCGAGCCTGTGGGATTTAGATCGCGAGTTTTGAAAACGCGAATCAGGATTTAAACAAGGGAACCAAAGCATAAGTTGAATCTAAACCTGGGATAGACGAATGGTATGTAAATCTTCATCAGTCAACATCACAAAATATATTTATTTCTAAACACTACACACTTTAAGAGGTTATCACACTGGGCTATTTTTCCTCCGACATTCTACCTCCAACCTCCATTCGAATAACTAGAATATGACTTCGCTTACAGATATCTAGACTTTTCTAAGAACATTTAAACATTATTTCTAACATTGGTATAGGTTTACAATCTCATAGTTCATTATTCAGCTTTGCTATATATAACGGAAAGATATTTTGATATTTGGAGATTTGAAAATTCGAATATTGTAACCGATGTCGTTTTTAAACTCAAACGAACTTTCAACGGTCGACGCTGGAGACAAAACACGTCACCCTTCACTGCCCCACAGACAACAACAACTCAGCATTTCATCTCACGAAAAGGTGGATCCACGAGAGGACCTGGGGACCGTTACCGGCTACGCTGAGGCCACGGTAAGAGTGTGGTAGCGTCAGACAGGTTCTGTCCAGGATAGCTGGGTTTTGGGTCTTTTGGTCCTGGAATTGTTTTGATGGAAGCTGAACCTAACACTCTTTGATATGGATCAGAACTGTTGGGATTTCTAAATTGTTTCTAACCTGTGATTGGGAAAGGACACCGAGAAAGGAAAAACAAGGTGTCGGCGGATAGAGAGAGGAAGGGATGGGGAGGGAGGGATAGAGGGAGGGAGGGGGAGGGAGGGATAGAGAGAGGAAGGGATGGGGAGGGAAGAATAGAGAGAGGAAGGGATGGGGAGGGAAGAATAGAGAGAGGAAGGGATGGGGAGGAAGGGATAGAGAGGTAGGTGAGAGGGATGGGGAGGGAGGGATAGAGAGAGGGAAGGATGCGGAGGAAGGGATAGAGAGAGGGAGGGATGCGGAGGAAGGGATAGAGAGAGGGAGGGATGGGGAAGGGAAGGGATAGAGAGAGGAAGGGATGGGGAGGGAAGGATAGAGAGAGGAAGGGATGGGGAGGAAGGGATAGAGAGAGGGAGGGATGGGGAAGGGAAGGATAGAGAGAGGGAGGGGTGGGGAAGGGATAGAGAGAGGAAGGGATGGGGAGGAAGGGATAGAGAGGTAGGTGAGAGGGATGGGGAGGGAGGGATAGAGAGAGGGAAGGATGCGGAGGAAGGGATAGAGAGAGGGAGGGATGGGGAAGGGAAGGATAGAGAGAGGGAGGGATGGGGAGGAAGGGATAGAGAGAGGGAGGGAGGGGGAGGAAGGGATAGAGGGAAGGATGCGGAGGGAGGGATAGAGAGAGGGAGGGATGGGGAAGGGAAGGATAGAGAGAGGGAGGGATGGGGAGGAAGGGATAGAGAGAGGGAGGGAGGGAGAGAGAGAGGGAGGGAGGGATGGGGAAGAAGGGACAGAGAGAGGGAGGGAGGGAGGGATAGAGAGAGGGGTGATGGGGAGAGACCGAGGGGAAGGTGAAAGAGGAGGGGATGTTGAGTGCGAGGGAGGGGGGGGGAGGAGAGAGAGAAAGGGGGGGAGGAGAGAGAGAGAGAGCAAGAAATTGTGGATAATTAAGAAGTGCAAACTCCTGAGTGAACCTTCTGGGCGCGCCGCCCTAATGCAGTGGGAGGAGGAAGAAGAGGAGGAGGAAGAGGAGGGGTAGAGGAGGAAAAAGATGAAACGGATGGGGAAGTGGAGGAGGAAAAAGATGAAACGGATGGGGAAATGGAGGAGAAGGAGGGAGAGGAAGAGAAGGAAGAGGGGGAGGAGGAAGAAGAGAAGAAAGTGGGGGAGGAAAAGGAAAATGAGAGTGAAATGAAGGGGAGGAGGAAGAGAAGAAAAAAATGAAGAGATAATTAGGTGGAAATGGAAGAGGGGGGAGAGGAGGAGGAGGAGAAGAACATTTTTGAAGAGAAAAACAAATGAAGGATCTTGTTCAGGTTAAGCTGTCCAGTCGAACTCTTGTTCAGACCAACGGACTTCGTAGATCCTGGGAGACGCTCTGTGTGAGATCGACCACGACTTCGAGTAGGGGGAAGACTGATGCCGTTGGAGGGCATGCATCGCCTTTCTCTCTCTCTCTCTCTCTCTCTCTCTCTCTCTCTCTCTCTCTCTCTCTCTCTCTCTCTCTCTCTCTCTCTCTCTCTCTCTCTCTCTCTCTCTCTCTCTCTCTCTCTCTCTCTCTCTCTCTCTTTCTTCCTCCCTCTTTCTCTCTCTTCCTCTCTCACTCTCTTACTCTGTCACTCTCTTCTCTCTCTCTCTCTCTCTCTCTCTCTCTCTCTCTGACTCTCTCTCTCTCTCTCTCTCTCTCTCTCTACCTCTCTCTCTCTCTCTCTCTCTCTCTCTCTCTCTCTCTCTCTCTCTCTTCTCCCCTCTCCCTCTCTCTCTCTCTCTCTCTCTCTCTCTCTCTCTCTCTCTCTCTCTCTCTCTCTCTCTCTCTCTCTCTCTCTCTCTCTCTCTCTCTCTCTCTCTCTCTCTCTCTCTCTCTCTCGGCTTGGGAGACGGCTGAGGCCGTGATGATGAAGTTGACGTCGTGACAAGGAAAGAAATGCCATTGTTGACATCATCGACTTATTTTTTGACGTCAACCTATTTCTTAGGCAAAGACGACGACGTCGAAGAGTTGGTAGATGGGGTTGACAGGCGAATTTAATCAGCCGAAAGAAACTCTCCCACGTAATGAAAGGGTTAGAGAGAGAGAGAGAGAGAGAGAGAGAGAGAGGGGGGGAGGGGAGGGAAAGGAATGGAAGGGAGGAGAAGAGAAAGGATGGAAAAGGACTTAAGGAAAGGGGAAGGGAAGGATATAGATAGATGGATAGGACCTATCAGTGGTCTAAAAATTGAATTGGAGAGATGAATGAAGGAGGAAGGAGATAAGAATGATGGGGGAAGTGACGACAGGGAGTGAATGTTTGGGTGAATAGGGAAGTGAAATGATTCTGTGATGGATAGGGAGATGACGGGTGTGGATGAGGGGAAAGGAGAATAGGAGGAAGGATAAGAGGGGAGAAGACAGAGAATGGAAATGAGGAGGAGGAGGAGGAGAACGAGGGAAGGTAGGAGGAAAAAGGAATGGAGAGGAAGAATGAAGACTGCAGGAAAAGAGGAAAAGAGAGAGAGAGAGATGGTATGTGAGGTTTAAGTTGAGAGTTTTGGAGTTTGTCAGGCTATGTCACTGGGTAGGAAGATGACTGAAGAAAGTTTAAACAAAGGGGGGGGTCTGAGAAAAAAAGATTCTCATGTCTTTCTCTCCCCCACCTCCCCCTTCCACCCCCCTCTCCCCTCCCGTGAGGTGGTTGGGTGTTGGGTGTTGATCCACTCCCCTTCTCCCCTCCCCCCTTCCCCCCTCCCCCTTCCCCTCCCCCTTCCCCCTCCCCCTCCCCCCTTCATGTATTTGCAGTATTGTTCGTCTTTACATCAGACGTTTTCATTCGCCTCTAGGGTGACCACGTGAATTGAATCGTCAGACGGCAGTTAAAACAAACGTGGAAATCGTGAATGACGTTTTCAAAATTCATTTGGATGAACTCGTAAAGAAAATGTTGGCTTGTCTTTATATTCCTCGTGCTGCTTTATCATTTTAACTTATTGTAACTCATTGACTGTTCAGCTCAGTGCTTTAGTCAATACTTTAGTCAATACTTTTTCTCTAACCACTCAAATACTCAGCTAACATGTTCCTCGAC
>NC_134792.1:57038539-57056039 GCF_046742065.1 Oratosquilla oratoria | reverse complement strand
TCGTTCAGACTGCATTAGCTTGTTTTGTATTCAGGTTTCGGAACCTCGTGTGAGTGTATTTGTATTTTCTTGTTTGTGTCTGTCAGTATGTGTTTTCTATATGTGATATATCATCTTATGGCATTGTGGGACGTATTAAGGACAGACTTAGTTACTTTCGGTGATTTCTTCTGTTTTTACTGTAAATGACGCATTTATATAGTATCTTTGGTATCTGTTGTTCCCTTGAAAAGACTAATATTCATGCCATCTTTTCTACCTCGGATTTTATCTACATATTTATACTCAATTTATATATCTTTAGCATTATGTATTTATTTATCTATTTATTAACTAATTAATTTATTAATATAGTTACTTGTTTATTCACATTTTGAAATTGTGTTCTTTTACTCTTCCCTGTTAGTTTCTGCGTTCCTCTTCAGCAATTTTTTTTATTTTGTTTTACTTGAAGCACGTTTGCAAATGATCATATAAACTACTTGGACACACACACACACACACACACACACACACACACACACACACACACACACACACACACACACACACACACACACACACACACACACACACACACACGCACGTATGTATGTATTATGTATATGAACATACTTGTCATATTGTGTATGGGTAAATATATCACATGGGCTCATATTTACCTAAATGTAATATACAGAAAAGGAGCTATGCCCGTGGGAACCCGTCCTTCTTTCCGTCACCTTTTGTTCTGAATTCGCTGATGCCTTTAACTTGGATTGTATCATCCAAATCATTCCAGGAATTGAAGTATTTCTACTGGAAACTGTGACGTTGTTCCATACCAGATCGAGACGTCTTCATCGTCAATTCCATCTGCTTCCTTTATAGATTGAACGTGTGTGTGTGATTCACCATTGTCTTGGATCACGTGTTGGACTCGTTATCGACAGCTATTTCCCTCCCGGAAGAGAGCTCAGAGCTCATATATGACCGATCCATGGGTAATGCTGTGACCTCACACACACACACACACACACACACACACACACACACACACACACACACACACACACACACACACACACACACACACACACACATAACTCCCCGCTCACGAGAGTTGGAGGAACGACTCGCAGCGCAGCGATACTGAAATTATTTCAGCCCTGGGCGGGATTCTAACTCAGACCGTTGTGTTAGCAGTTGCGAACGCTACCACTGCTCCGTCAAGCCATGTATGTACGTGTGTGTGCTTGCGTATATGTACTTCGGATATACATGCACTTGAGCATATATGTATGCAAGTACACGTTTGGGAGTGTATGCATATATATATATATATATAATATATATATATATATATATATATGTATATATATATATATATATATATATATATATATATATACACATTGCGTATTTCTATCCATATGAGGTAAAATAATTTTCATTATTTCATGCAGTGAGAAGATAATAATAAGGTGGATGAGAATTGTCGAGGTGTGTATGAGGAGTGATTGACAATGTGACAGAGTAGAGAGGAGGAAAAGGAAAATTGATGGGAGTGGATAGGGTGACGGTGAGATAGTGTGTGTGATGATGAGACGAAGGAAAATAGTGACTATAGGGGTAAGGTGTGAGTGAATGAGTGTGTAAGAGGAGGAGTGAGTGAGTGAGGAAGAATGAGTGAGGGACAGAGAGAACAAGGAATGAGTCAGGATACCACGGGCCAAACAAGGTAGCTTTCCTTGCTCGTCGGGAGCCCAGTCAGCCATCGTGCCAGCCAATCAGAGGGCGCATGAAATAAGTAAAAAATAAAAGATGATTAAAAAAAAAAAAAAGATCATTGTCAAAATGCGAACATCTGAGCTGGGCGCGCCTGCGCAGAACTTATCAAACGCGAAGGGTATCTGCGCAGGTGGGTGGCTGGCTGGAGGAGGTCCGGTTGGGTTGAGCGCGACATGACGTCACATGACGTCTTCAGTTGCATTTTGAACAAACTGTTTATTTACTCCCTTCCATTGGTGTCATATGATAGTTTATTACTACTATTAATATTGCTAATGTTTTTATAATAATTTTTGCTATTATTACTATTGGTATTATCATTATTATTATTATTATTATTATTGTTATTGTTATTATTATATTGTTATCGTTGTTATTATTATTATTATTATCATAATTATTATCATCATAATTTTTATTGACTATTATTATCATCATTATTATTATTATAAGGAAAGAGTAACTACTAGTCAGACGTAGCGTTAATTTCACCATAATTCTGCATATACAATGAAATTTCTGTCTGGGCCTTATAATTTGGCAAAGGACAAAATACTAGACATGGTACAAAGACGAATTTGTACATTGATACCAGATATCAGAAGAATTTAGTTCATTAGATGTATTCTCCTGTAAAAGCTGGATACTGGGACTCGCATCAACCCGTAGAAATAGAAATAGGAGGTTGATAGAATTATGCCAATGCATTTCCTCTTTAATTCCAACAGGATTGGAAAGGAGATTTCAACTGTGAAGGTGAAAGTATGGGTAACCTTGATGATGGGGAAGACAGTCGTCACACCAAACGCTATGGGTTGGGTCTCTCATTCTCCTCCCCCCTCCCCCTCCCACTCCCCCTCCCACTCCCCCTCCCACTCCCCCTCCTCTCGCCCCTTCTATGGGATAACCAAAGGGAGATGAGGATCAGGTGGAGGAGGAGAGGGATGTGAGGAGTAGGAGTGGAAGAAGAGGAAGAGGAGGAAGGATAGGTGGAAGAAGAGGAAAGGGATGTGAGGAGTAGGAGTGGAAGAAGAGGAAGAGGAGGAAGGATAGGTGGAAGAAGAGGAGGAAAGGGATGTGAGGAGTAGGAGTGGAAGAAGAGGAGGAAAGGGATATGAGGAGTAGGAGTGGAAGAGGAGGATGGATAGGTGGAAGAAGAGGAGGAGAGGGATGTGAGGAATTGGAGTGGAAGAAGAGGAAGAGGAGGAAGGACAGGTGGAAGAAGAGGAGGAGAGGGATGTGAGGAGTAGGAACGAAAGAGGAGGAGGAGGAGGAGGAAGGCAGAGGATGAAAATGAAGATAATAGTCAGACAGAAGATGATTATTGTGGGAAAAACGGATTAGAAAGGGAAGAGAAGGGAGGAGGTGGATGAGGGGAGAGAAGGGAAGGGAAAGGTATTAGGCAAGAAAGAAAACGGAAGATGGGAAGAAAAGGAGAATGGAAACAAGGTAAGAAACGAAAAAGGAGGAAAGGAAGGAGGAGGTTGTGAGAAGGAGAAGGGGGAGGGAGAGTGGAAGGAGGAGGAGGAGGAGGGATGACGTGACAAGGTGGCGTGTGCTCGCCTCTCCTTATATGGTCACAGGTTGGCGGCTCTGTTGGTCCTCGGGAGGGTGTACCGGTGTTGTCTAGAGCTGTTGGAGAGTACTTGACTTCTTCAGTGAAGCCGGAAGGAATTTGACTCTAGCTGACGGTAAATGATTTTGTTGACCCTCGTGGATGGACCTTGTGATGACGTCGTAAGTGACCTTAGGTCAAAGATCGACCATTCCACGGCAGGTTGTGTGGTTCCGCTTTGATGTCATTTATTCGTTTTTGGTTATGATGAAATCTGATGTTTTTGTTCTCTCGGGGTAGAAGCTTAGATGTAAACAAAGAAAGGTTTTCTGGAAAAAAAATCCTTCTGGTTAGAAGGAGCTCCCTATTTCGAGCTGAATTCTGACAATGTGATTCAGCCGAGGGAAGGAGACCTTTGACCATATAGGGATTAAACGGTTCCCCATTTTGGTCCTATCCCTGCGTAGGGCCTGACACACACACACACGCACACACACGCACGCGCGCACACGCACACACGCGCGCACACGCACACACGCACGCACACGCACACACGCACGCACGCACGCACACACACACACACACACACACACACACACACACACACACACACACACACACACACACACACACACACACATATTTATGTAATTTGATTCTTATGCTGGAACTCGAACCCAGGCCTACTGAATTGCTAGAACGGTCTCTTACCAGTATGTTAAATTCTTGGTGGCTGAAGCCAAATACTTGTCAACTGAATATCGTAGAAATTGTTATCTGTATGCATACATATACTGTACATATACATACATATACATACGTTCATATCTTCATATATGCCTACATTCATACATACATACATACATATCATACATGTACACATACATACGTACATCAATATATACATACAAACATACATAGATACATACATATCATACATGTACACATACATACATACATACATCAATATATACATACAAACATACAGATACATACATATCATACATGTACACATACATATCGATATATACATACAAACATACATAGATACATACGTACAGTACATACATACATGTAAACATACATACATACACACGTCGATATATACATACAAACATACATAGATACATACGTGGATATATGCATAAATACACGGGGACTCTTGATTGCCTGGAATCTTGCTCAACTAAAACCCTACATGATTCAGAACTCGTCACTGAGCATCACAGTAACATAATTTACCTTCAGTTTGAACAAAATCTACACTATAGGCCCAAGTACTGAAAAGGGAGATATTGTACTTCACATATTTCGTATACGAATATATTCTTTTTACTCTTTCGTTTTGATTTGATTTTTTTTTAATTTGTTGATTACTGGCAGCCAACATTGTACGTGCGAACGAAGAGTCACTTAACTCTAAACCAACACTTAATTCCTCGATCTTTTTGTGTTTATTATGACTATCGGCACGCTATTCTAGTCACCTGAAGGGACGAGGTAGGAATTTAGATTTAAGAAGGGAACAGGCAAAAACTGGTTTACCAATAGAGAGGTTAACGAATTGAATAGACTTAGTGACCATTTAGTGAGCACTGAAACTATCGGTTGCTTTAAGAGGAGGTTAGATAACTTTATGGATGGGGATGTCAAGTGGTCATGGACATGGAACTGCCTAGTGTAGGCCGTATGGTCTCTTGCAGTCTTTTTCGTTCTTGTGTTCTATGTTCTAAAATCACTGGATACAAAAGGTCATTAGTGATTGGAAGTGGTGGAGTATGTACGAGGGAGGAGAGAGGGGGGAAGAAAGGAGGAGGGAAGGAAGGAAGGAGAGAGGGAAGGAGGGAAGGAATAAAGGAAGGAAAGAAGGAAGGAGGGAGGAAAGGAAGGAAGGAGGGAGGGAAGAAAGGAAGGAATGAAGGAAGGAAAGAAGGAAGGAGGGAAGGAAGGCAGGCAGGAAGGAAGGAGGGAGGGAAGGAAGGCAGGCAGGAAGGAGGGAGGGAAGGAAGGCAGGAAGGAGGGAAGGAAGGAAGGCAGGAGGGAAGGAGGAGGGAGGGAAGGAAGGCAGGAGGGAAGGAAGGATGGAATGAAGGAGGGAGGGAGGGAGGGCTTGAAGGAAGGAGGGAGGGAGGAAGGAAGGAAAGAAGGAGGGAAGGAAGGAAGGAGAACTGGAGAACTGGTGACCGTTAATGGACGTTTGGTCTCGCATGCTGATGACGTCATTCACCTGAGAAACTGGTTCTTTGGCGATACGTCACATTCTTCCTTCTCTATACTGGTTTTCAAGGTAAAAAAGCAAAAAAGGCGTTTTTTTTTTTTTGAGATTGATGGTAATTGTGTTTTCAAGGTAAAAACAAAATAATGGGTAGGTTTCCAATCAAATTATTTATGGGTTGGTGTTACCTACAAGGAAGATTTTTTTTTTTTTTTTTTTTTTTTTTTTTTTTTTCAAACTCAAAACAGTAGAAAAGAAAAAAAGGGAAGATAACGGAAAGGACTCTTCAAATCCTTGTGTGGTTTATGACCTGTTCACACTAGCGGTTTGAACAGTGCGGAAACCGCGGCGGTACCGCATAGTCAAGGAAAAAATGCGTGGTCGTGTGTGAACGTCTCCAATGACTTACACTACAATTGAACCGCCGCGTTTCAAACCGCTAGTGTGAACAGGGCCTAGTCACGTTTTCACGCGGTCACTTCACTATCATGATGTCATAAGCCATTACTAGAAAATGATTCGCTTAGTTATTTTGTGACATTAGATTTCACTTTATTATTTCTCTTTAAAACTGATATAATTCACTTTGCCGTAAATGTTCATTTCCACAGCTGTGATTAACATGCATTTAGTATTACCCAGGATCTTAATTTAGAAACTAACACGTACTCAGTTCTACCCTATTCTAAGAACAGTGTTTATTTTATGATATTATAGGCCTATAAATTTGGTAATTATCATGATGGAATGTTGAGTAAGGGGGCTAGAGTACGCTAGGAAGAAATCAAACAATATTGTAAAACATAACTCCAGTTAGTAATGACAGCCATATTACAGACTTGATACCATACGGTAATATGTAAATACCAGTATATGTATATATATATATATATATATATATATATATATATATATGTATATATATATATATATATGCTAATAAGAACACGGGTACGTGTGTTCACTTATGCAAAGTAGACCACTTGGAAAAAGAAACTAACGAAGCAGAGCGCTTTCGTATATTACATCTTCGTTAGTTTCTTTTTCCAAGTGGTCTACTTTGCATATATATATATATATATATATATATATATATATATATATATATATACATACACGCATACATACATACATACATTATTTTTTTCACAGTATTTCTTTTCCTTCGAGTTGCGGCGTTCAAGTAGAGAATTCATGTTTAGAGTTTATTTACACTGAATGGATTTATTATTTACCCGAGGTTCATGTTTTTCCCTTGAGAGTTTCTGAGTTCTTTTACGATCAATTCAATCTTGATATTTTATAGTTTCCACTGGTTAACTATCTTTCCCTAAACGTTAAAATGGAGCTGTCGAGAAAAAAAAAAACTGAGAATAAAAAGTTAGTCATTGTAAAACATAACTCCAGTTAGTAATGACAGCCATATTGCTGAGTAAAGCAGTTTTCATTGTAACACATTGAATTCGTTCAACAGAGCGCGTGTGGGCACTTTAATGCACAGCCACATTAAAACACACACACACACACACACACACACACACACACACACACACACACACACACACACACACACACACACACACACACACACACACTTTTTTTCTCACAGCGTTTCCATTTACTTAACTATCTACCTGTTTAATACCATCCACGAATCGTTAAATCAGCTCGACCATCTTACCCATTCCTGATTTTGATGGCTGATTTATGATTTCACTTAGGATATCCTTTAGTACCAAGTCCGAAAAATCACTTTTTGGGTTGACCAACTTTATTTCAGTGTTAGCCATCAATGTCTTCATATCAAGCCTTCCATACCTTCACATTTTCATTCTTATTACGAGTTCTGCCATCACCAATTCCTTTTGTTTCTTTTTGTTAATTTTGGCTCTCAGTGCCCTGGAGTCCCCTGTGGTTCTCCCCCGGGAGTTTCCATGGACACCTGGGGGATCAAACGGAGTCCCAGTGGCGTCCACATTCCGGAAACTAGTGGTAGTTAGTGGATGCGCGACGATTAAATTCACTGACGAAATGGTCTTCAGGAGGCGAAGGAACAACAGTGCATTAGTATAGGGATACGTAAAGCTCCCTCGATGATGATGATGATGTTGTTGTTGTTGTTGTTCTTCTTCTTCTTCTTCTTCTCATCCTCCTCCTTCTTCTTCTTCTTCTTCTCATCCTCCTCCTCCTTCTTCTTCCTCTTCTTCTTTTCCTCCTCCTCCTTCTTCCTCTTCTTCTTCTCCTCCTCCTTCCTCTTCTTCTTCTTCTTCTCCTCTCCTTCTTCCTCTTCTTCTCCTCTTCCCCCTCCTCCTCCTCCTCCAAAGAGTAATTGCGTCCATCTTGATAAAAAATGTGTTTTTTGTGTGTGGGTGTACATACATATAGAGTATATGTTCCTGTACGTTTATATTTGCTCGTGTATTTAAGCGGGCGTACATACATCCATGCACGTGAATACGCACACGTCTTGAAATACGACAACTCGTCCCTCTATTCTCATAGCGTTGCGTAACCCGGGACTACCTTACGACGGGTAGGCCCCGGGAACGCCGCGGGGTCCCACGATACGGGGGCGGGATTGCCAGGATCATCAGTCACTCCCTCATCGTAATCCCATAGTCACACGGTGCTCCCTCTACTCCCTCTTCCCTCCCTCTACCCTCTCCCTCTCCCTCTCCCTCTCCCTCTCCATGTCTTGGGCCCTAATCTGATAGTTTTCCTAATTGTAATCCGTGTTTCTTTCGGGCCTTTTCCTGTTGTACAAGATTTGATGGAGTTGGTATTGCATAAATACACACGCCGCGCGTGCACACGCACACACACACACACACACACACACACACACACACACACACACACACACACACACACACACACACACACACACACACACACACACACACACACAAAAGAGGACACGAAAAGAAGCTAAAGAAGGACAGTTACAGAAGAGATTTGAAAAAAAATAGCTTCCCACATAGAGTGATTGATCACTGGAACAAACTAAACGGAGAAACAGTGAGTGCCAAAACTATACAAGGTTTTAAGAATAAACTGGATGTGGAGAGATACGAAATCGGGTCACTATGAGCATAGCTCTCATCCCGTAAAATACAACAAATACAACTAGGTAAATACTACTACTTAGGTAAATACACACGCACACACACACACACACACACACACACACACACACACACACACACACACACACACACACACACACACACACACACACACACACACACACACACACACACACACACACACACACACACACACACACACACACACACACACATAGAGTCAATGTTTTCAGGACTGATGATACCCCTTACGTACCAGCGTCGCGTAGGATGTCTGTATGGTTTAAACCTAATTTCCAATCAGAGAGGAATGTTGATAGTTTTTAACTTTATCTATCCTTCCTTTCTACTCCCCTTAGGACAACACATATTAAATTTTCCCTTGTATCCTGTGGTGGGGGATAAGAACACTGTCGCAGTGTTTCCTTGCTTGTCGGTGAGGAGAGACCTAAGGGCAATTTTTTTTTCATAGGAAAGAATGAGGAGCATACGCCAGGAGGCGCTGAGTAGCTGCGGCCGAAGCCCTCACCTTTGCCCTATGTGCCTGGACTGTTTTGGGGTAGATGACAGTCACTGCTGGTAATTGGTGATAAGCGAGGGTCTCGAACCCTTGGCTACGATAATGCGAAAACCGCACACTTCCAATCGCGCCACCAGACGCAGAGCCAAGGTGTTTTAACTTGGTCCCTCACCTTATAAGGGAGAGTAAGGCAGTTGTACACACAAACACCACACACACACACACACACACACACACACACACACACACACACACACACACACACACACACACACACACACACACACACACACACACACACACACACACACACACACGGTGGCGCAGTGGTAGAGATCCCGGCCGCCACTACGGCTGTCCGGATTCGAATCCCACCCACGGCTGAAATAATTTCAGTATCGCTGCGCTGCGAGTCGTTACTTCAACTCTTGTGGGCGAGGAGATCTGTGTGTGTGTGTGTGTGTGTGTGTGTGTGTGTGCGCGCGTCCGTGTGTGTGTGTGTGTGTCAGATCACAGCATTACCCATAGACCGGTCATACATGAGTTTTGAGCTTTCTTCCGGGAGAGTAGTAGCTGTTGATCACGAGTCCAACACGTGATCCAATACCATGGTGAATTACACACACACACACACACACACACACATTGCGTTTGGAATGTTGGGGAGTCACTGCTGGGAATAGGAGAGGAGAGCGGGGTTCGAACCCACAAGTATGGGAATGCGAAAATTTCACGTCTCCGATTACGCCACCAGTGATATATAGAGCATATGTACATTCGAGTTTATGTATGTGTGATTCACCATGGTCTTGGATCACGTGTTGGACTCGTGATCGACAGTTATTAACCTTCCGGATGAGATCTCAGAGCTCATATGACCGATCTATGGGTAATACGCACACACACACGCACACACACGCACACACACACACAACTCCCCGCCCACGAGAGTTGGAGTAACAACCCGCAGTGCAGCGATACTGAAATTATTTCAGCCCTGGGCGGGATTCGAACCCGGACCGCCGTAGTGTCAGGCGAGAACTCTAACCACTGCGCCACGAGGTTTTGTGTGTGTGTGCGTGTGTGTGTGTGTGCGTGTGTGCGTGTGTGTGTGTGCGCGCGCGCGCATGAATTTATGACCATCTATGTGTATGTGCGCATGTGCAGAGAGAGAGAGAGAGAGGATGGGAGAAAGAGAGAGAAAGAGAGAGAGAGAATGGGAGAGAGAGAGAGAGAGAGAGAGAGAGAGAGAGAGAGAGAGAGAGAGAGAAGCCAGGCGGTCATTAAGCATTTGTTCACTGTATCCTTGAAAGATTCTCCGTCGTATTCAATCGAGGAAAACATAAACACAATAACCAGAGAAACGTGAAGGAACACTAGGAAACAAAAGAGAAGAATTGAAGAACATAATTGATATCGGTGGATATTATTTCAATAAAGAGAAACGATAGCGATAAGAGATAATGCTTTACTTGTCATTTGCGATTTGTTATTTCTTATATAATTTACAAAATTAACATCATGGCCGCACAGTGCTCAGAACTTAACATACAACACCTATTAGTCTACAAACTAAAACTATAATACAAATATATGGTATATGATTGGACTATAAACACACACACACACACACACACACACACACACACACACACACACACACACACACACACACACACACACACACACACACACACACACACACACACATATATATATATATATCTATTATATATATATATATATATATATATATATATATATATATACACACACACACACAACACTGAATGGGTCCCAGTGAATAGAGATACATTTTTATCAACCACAATATACTTTAATTCTAAGCCATCAACATCGGGAGACCCATGGAGGCCAACATGCAGAAACTGAAATGTGGTACGGCCAAGGACTCGAACCCGGCTAGCATGTGACAAGTGCTGTAGTGACTTAACCGATTGCTCCATCTCTCTTGATGGAGCAATCGGTTAAGAATTAAAGTGCATTGTGGTTATAAATATATATATATATATATATATATATATATATATATATATATATATATATATATATATATATATATATATATATAATGTGTGTATGTAGTGTAGAAAATGTCGACGAGAGGACGGGAGAGGAAAACAGAAGCAAAGCGAAGCAAAGCGAAGACAAAAAGCAAAGAGAAGCCGTCGCTTTTCCCGTCCGTGCATGGCGGTCGCCCTCCTCCACCATTGCTTTACTCCCCCTCTCCCCCCTTTCCCCCCTCTCCCCTCTCCTCTCCCCTCTCCCCCCTCTTCCCTCTCCTTCCCGTCTTCATCTCCCTCTTTTCTTTTCCCAGAACCGCCGTACTTGACCAGACCCTCTGTGTGTGTGTTTTTTCTCTCCTGTTGTAATTTTTATTCTTTCCTGTCATTCCCCCACCTTCCCTCTTTCTCCCTTTATCTCTCCCGCTTTCTCCCTCCCTTTATCTCCCCCCACTTTCTCCCTCCCTTTACCCTTCCTCCCGACTCTCTACCTCAGACCGAACTACAAACTCTTACTTAAATCGTAGGAATCTTTTTACTCTTTCTTCCACTCCTTCCACTCTCGTCTCAACTCCTGTTTCACCTTAGACCACACTCGCCTCTTCTTTCTGCTGCTGCCGCTGGAATTCCAGGAAAAAGTCTCGTTCCAGACTAAGTCACCATTCCAGGAACTGCGACAACTTGATATTCAATTGTGGCGATGGAAGGAAATGAAAGTAATTATTGTAACAATCCCTAACTTTCCTCCCCCCTTTCTCTTTCCCTCTTCTTCCTCCTCCACCCTCTCCTCCTCCTCCTCCTCCCTCTCCTCCTCCTCCTCCTCCTCCTCCTCCTCCTCCTCCCTCTTACCTCTCCCTTCCTATCCCCCTTTCTCTTTCTCCCTCTCTCCTTCTCTCCCTTTCCCTTCCTCCTCCTCCTCCCTCCCCTCCTCCTCCTCCCTCCCCTCCTCCTCCTCCTCCCCTCCTCCTCCTCCTCCTCCTCCCTCTTGCCTCTCCCTATCCCCCTTTCTCTCTTTCCCTCTCTCTTCCTCTCCTTCTCTCCCTTTCTCCTCGTCCCTCTTGCCTCTCATTTCTTATCACCCTTTCTCTCTCTCCCTTCCCTCTCCTCCTCCTCCTCCTCCTCCCTCTTGCCTTTACCTTCCCATCCCCCTTTCTCTCTCTCTCCCTCTCTCCTTCTTTCCCTTCCTCCTTTCCGTTCTCCTTCTTTCCCTTCCTCCTTCTTTCCCTTTCTCCTTCTTTCCCTTTCTCCTCCTTTCCCTTTCTCCTCCTTTCCCTTCCTCCTCCTTTCCCTTCCTCCTCCTTTTCCTCGTCCCCCTTGCATCTTCCTTCCTATTCCCCCTTCTCTCTCTCTCTCTATCTCCTTCTCTCCCTTTCTCCTCCTCCTCCCTCATGCCTTTCCTTTCTTAATCCCCTTTATCTATCTCCCTCTCTCCTTCTCTCCCTTCCTTTTCCCCCTCCTCATCTCTCTTGTCTCCCCCTTTCTTTCTCCCTCTCTCTATCCCTTTCTCCTCCATCTCCCTTTTCCCTCTCCCTTCCTATCCCCTTTCTCTCCCTCCCTCTCTCCTTCTCTCCCTTCCTCCTCCTCCTCCTCCTCCTCCTCCTCCTCCCTCTCCCTCTTGTCTCTCCCTTCCTATCCCCCTTTCTCTCCCTCCCTCTCTCCCTTTCTCCTCATTCTCCCTCTTGCCTCTCCCTTCCTTTTCCCTTTCTCTCCCTCCCTCTTTCCTTCTCTCCCGTTCTTCTCCTCCTTCTCCCTCTTTCCTTTCCCTTCCTACCCTTCCTTCTCTCTCCCCCTTTCTTATTCTTCTTCTGTCGCTAATTCCTGTTTCTCTGTGTATTCTCTATTTTAGTTTCTCACCTCCTCCTCCTCCTCCCACCATCTCCTCTCCTGTCGCGACATCACGTGGAGGGAGACGATGGCGTGGAGGGGAAAAAGAAAGGGAAGAAAGGGAGGAGAGACAAGATGAGGGGGAGGAGGAGGAAAGAGAGGAAGGGGAGGAGGAGGAGGAGGAAGGGGTGGAAGTAAAAAGAGATGTTAAAATTTTGGGATTAAGGACAAAACATGGAGATGGAAACGAAGAATAGGAGGATGGGGAGGGACAAGATTAGGATTGTAAAGAGAATAGATGTATATGTGTATATATATATATATATAATATATATATATATAATATATATATATATATATATATCAACAACCACAATGCACTTTTAATTATCTCTCTTGATGGCCTAGTTGGAAAGTCACTGTCGCACTTGTCATGAGGATACCCGGTTCGAGTCCTGGGTAGTACCACATTTCAATTTCAAGCATGCTGGCCTTTGATGGCTCAGAATTAAAGTGCATTGTGGTTGTTAAAATGTATCTAATCACTGGGACCCATTCAGTGTTATATATATATATATATATATATATATATATATATATATATATATATAATGTGTGTGTGTATACATGTATATATATATATATGTATATATATGTGTGTGTGTAAATTTTAACA
This sequence comes from Oratosquilla oratoria, assembly GCF_046742065.1. Classification (NCBI taxonomy): domain Eukaryota; kingdom Metazoa; phylum Arthropoda; class Malacostraca; order Stomatopoda; family Squillidae; genus Oratosquilla; species Oratosquilla oratoria. The sequence continues at coordinate 57,042,369 of NC_134792.1, read as the reverse complement.
ACCACAGTGCATTCTAATTCTAAGCCATCAGCATCAGAAAACCCGATGGAGGCTAACATGCAGAGATTGGAATGCGGTGTTGCCGGGGACTCGAACCCCGCTAGCGCATGATAAGTGCTGTAGTGACTTACCGATTACGCTATCAAGAGAGATTAAAGTGCATTGTGTATTTTTTTAATGTATCCCTAATCACTGGGACCCATTCACTGTTGTACATATATATATGTATGTATATATGCACTTATGTATGGTACGCTTGGCACTGTGTGTAATTTCAGGTCAGATGAGGTCCCCCCACTCTTAGTTGCCCTGTTAACCTTTGCTCATAACAACGAACCATCCATCTCGTATGAAGTGACCTTCCCCCTATTTCCCACCCCTGCGAATATTTCCAACAGGCTCCCTTCGAAAGCAAGCGCCACACAAAATTGACCTTAAACGCCAAAGTCCTTAAAGGTGGATACGGCGTGTGCGTTGCTTCTCTATGGAGAATTTGATTCTGTCTCGCATTAAAGAAAAATTGAAGTGCAAAAAGTTATCAGCATCAACATAATCAGCTCATCTCGGAAAATCAAGGGGGGAGGCGTTGTAGGGGAGGGGGTCGAACGGGGAAGTGGGGGCCAAGTCATCAAAGGTGATATTGATGTTTGGAGAGGCCAGAGTTTCGACCGTAACGATGGTGTGTTAATTAACTAGATGTCGTCGAGGGCTGAGATGTGGGTTCCGTCTTCCCTCGGCTGTGGGTATTCTCACTAAATGAAATAATTAGGGGCATAATGAATGAATGATAGGTAAATGAATAGATAGATTGAATAAGTTAATTAATGAATAAATAAAGTAGGTTTAAGAAGTATAACTTTCTTGATTTATATAGAAGATTGTAGCTGTGTTGATCTGTGCGTAGTTCATAAGAAATAAAGGAGGATATGGGTGATTGGAAAAGGAGAGTTAGTAGATGAGGAAGAGAAGGAAGAAAAGGAAGTTGAGGAGGTACGGGGGAAGGAAGGAGAAGAAGGAGAGGAAAAGGAAGAGGAAGAAAGATATGAAGGAGGAAGAGGAAGATCAACAAGTGAAGGAGCTGAAAGAGGAGAATAAAACAGAAGAGAACAAAGGGGAAAGGGGGAAGAGGTAAAAGGAGAGGAGGAGGAAAGGGAGGAAAAGGAGGAGGCCAAGGAGAGGAGGAGGAAAGGGAGGAAGAGGAGGAGGCCAAGGAGGCTGTCAGCATGTCGAAGGATCCTCAGAGAAGAGGTCCTACGAATGGAGAGAGACTTGACTTGTATGCAGGATGTCCTTGCAATCGAAAATTGTTGTTTTCTTGTTTACCTGACCTTATTATGGGCCAGGGAAGATTTTGGATGTCCTCCTTTCTCCATGACCCCAAAGACAGAATAAAAATAAATGTTAAGAGAAGTTGAAGGACGTCGAAGGTAATTAGAGGATGTTGAAGAAAGTTAGGAGGTGTCAGAAGAAGTTAGAGGCCGCTGGAAGGTGTTAGGTGGTGTTAGGAAGAGTAGAAGGCTATTTGAGGGAGGAATAGGATGAAGGAGAAATAGGATTTTTGAGGCTAGACGACTTTGGGGGAATGATTGCTTCTTTGTGGGAGAACTGTAGTATAAATTCCTTGTTTAAGGATGGGAGGATGTGAGGATCTTTTGGATGTTTGTGTGTACTTTGACATAGCCATCCCGAAGGTCTATCTATCTGTACATCAAGAGCTCTTTCCCCCTTATATGGGGGGTAGCTATGTCAGAGGCACGTACCTATTCCCACCCATTTCACTCCCCTCCACCACCCCATCCACCCCCTCCCATCTCAGCTTCTCATGGATGACGGGTCATACCTGCATCCACCAACCGCCCGTAGGTGATTACAGCATTTAAAAGAAAAAAAGAATATAAATAAATATATAAATAAATAAAATAGAAATAAAATCAAAACTGAAATTAGAGAAATAGAATTTTAGTAATAAAATAAATATACAAGTGAATATATAAATAAAAAATGAAATGATCAGTGTGACCTATACTTCCGTCCGTAGCCATTACTTTTGCCATACCTGTTCTGATTCCCGGGCCAAGTGGCAACCACTGGGGATCCGGCTTCACTGAACGAATTTGATTTTCCGGATACGAAGGTTCTGTTGCCCGGAACTCTTGTAATCAGGGAAGTATCGTCCGGAAAAAAAAAAAAAATCGACAAAATTTATGAAGACTGTTTTAAAGAGAAAATGTTGTTTTAAAGTAACTTAGAGTAGGTTGATGTCTTCAGCCCCTGAGGTGAAGTTAAACTAGTGTTCTTCAAAGAGGCTTAAGTTTTGTGTTAAGCCTCTGACCTTGGCAAAGACGTTTAAGATCCGGTTTCCTCGGTGCGATTATCACTCAACGATGATCGTCAAACGATTATCTAGAGCACTATTTTTTTTTTTTTTTTATTGGGGCTGGTGATCATTCTAACCGAATCTACAACCAACGCGCTTACCCAAATAAGGATGCCAGGTAGTAGGACGCACGTCACCCGTCATTGGCTATGGTGGGAAGCTAATAATAATTATAATTATCGCACCGAGGAAAATGTATGTTTAGCTTTATTCTGAATGATGCATCTAAAGTGTGTATTTATGTCACAGGGATTTGCTCTCTTGTATATTTTTTCTTTCACATATATATATCTGCTAGAGCGTCATATTTACATATTTAATGAACTAAGTTTCATTATAGAAAGTATGATAGTATAAAGTATGATAATTCAGCCATGTAATGACAATAATGATGATAATGATAATTATGATGATAATGACAAGCATAATGAATTATGATGAAGAACATATATATTACAATAGATGTATTACTTATAAGTATTACTCAACAATCAGGTATTGCCGTCCCCGATCAACTGCGCATATATGACCTCGTCACGGGGAAACAAATGCGCATCATGACCCCACGGGTTGGATCGCTTTGTCACGGAGTTGACACATATCGCCAGGGGATCCAATCCCTTATTGTTTTACTTCACCAGATATTCCCGTCCTTATACAAACCACAGAGTGTTTAACGAATGGGATAGGCCTAGTAACCACGTAGCGAGTTCTGAAACGATTAATTGTTTTAGGAGACGATTAGATCATTTCTTGTATAGGAGATGAGAGGTGGTAAAGGACATGTGATACCTTGTGTAGGCCTTATGGTCTCTTGCAGTCTCTTCTGTATATTCTATGGTTGAAATATGGCGTAATAGCGGTTACATCGTTACTGTAAAAATGATAAGATATATTAACTCGATGTTAACAGGAGAAAATTGATCAAAGAAAAAAGGAAATAAAACAATAGCGATACGGATCTTGTTAAGATTAGCGAACCCAAGATTTTTTAAATATTATTTTAAAACTTATCCTCGTTTAAATAAATTAGGTTAGGTTAGGTTAATTAGCTTTATTTCCAGGAGGTGATAGAATATCTAATACATGCAAAGATCTTTTAATGACATTTTATAGATGGGTTTGCTGAGCTGGATAAGATCCAACAATGATTTTTCCGTGACCATAACGATGGATGGAAACCAAAGGCTGGAGAGAGATTTTGAAACAAAACAGAGGTATAAAAGAGAACAGGAAGCTCATTTCCCAATAGTAAATAACGGTGAGAAGTTAAGGAATTCTTGTTTCACTATTTTTACTCTCCTCCTTTACTAACAAAAAATAACAAGTAAGATAACTTGGTAAGATAACTCACCTGTGAACATAATCTCTAGGCTAGAAAGGCATATCAAGCATGCTACATATTAATCAAAGACAAAGGGTGACTATTGGCTAAAAATCCTACATTTCACCC
>NC_134792.1:57028539-57033539 GCF_046742065.1 Oratosquilla oratoria | reverse complement strand
TGCCCATCTGTTTCTGGACGCTGCATATGGTCTTTTGACTGACAAGGGGTTGAAAGTCGTCCTGGTTAATTTGGTTGTCATATATCGTGGATTTTATCCTGGGAGGCGTCTGGTTGTATTCAGATAAGGCAAGGGCCTCATATTTTTATTTATTTTATTTATTTATTTATTTATTTATTTTTGTTACGTGGCCCACCTAGCTTTTAGTGTGATATGTCAAAGGTCAAAGGTCAAAGGCAAATCTTAATTAGCAGATATTCGAAACCAAAGCAATGTGAATAAAAATAAAAGTTGAGGGAATTGATAAACATAGGATACAATAATAACTAAAACAAAATGAATATTGTCTCATAGTGATTTTCTTAAGGAATAGAACACACACAGAAACACACACACACACACACACACACACACACACACACACACACACACACACACACACACACACACACACACACACACACACACACACACGGCTCAGTGGTCCGAGTTCGATTCCCACCCAGGGCTGAAATAATCCCAGCATCGCTGCACTGCGAGCCGGCACTCCAACTCTCGTGGGCAAGGGGTTGTGTGTGTGTACAAGACCAGCATTGCCCACAGATCAGGCATATATACTGTATAAGCTCTGAGTTCTCATCCGGGAGGGTAATAGCTGTCGATCACGACTCCAACACGTGATCCAAGACCACTTCGGAAATCCTTAATTTTTTCTTAATAGATTCGACTTCCACAAATGGAAATTAAAATGTTGATTTGATTTTTAATTACAAAACAAATAAGCGGATAAAAGTTGAATTGGGCACACAGTGCAAATTAGAAATCATGTAGAGGAAGAGGATATTGGTTTGGCCTCGCATAAAAAGAAAATGGAAAAAACGTTCAATTTTTCTTATGAATAACAAATTCAGGTTCATTAATGTCCTTGTTTTATCCAGTACAATTAAAAAAATCGATTTGGTAATCTGTTATTTTATGGACAACTTCAGAATCCCCCAATAACTACTGTATATTATGATGGTTTCTTCCTTTTATTAGTCTAAAAAATAAATATAATTTTTTAATTCAAACGAGCATAACCTAGCGTAACGGAAATAACGGGCATTCAGATTTCTTTGCTTGGAGCCATTCTTCGCGAAGCATTTATGCGTGCGTTTGTTATGTGTATACACACACACACACACACACACACACACACACACACACACACACACACACACACACACACACACACACACACACACACACACACACACACACACACACCAAAGGCTTTTTCCTCCTTACAAGGGAGGTAGCCAAAAAGAAAAAGGCATAAAAACCATTCCCACCCATACCATCCCTAAACACACTCCATTCCCCTCCACCCTCTACCCTCCCTCTTATCTTGGCACCTCCTGGATGACGGGTCATCCCTGCATCTTGTCCACTGCCCTGGGACACAGCACATTCACAGCAAGGTCGCTTCATTAAATCGGCGACCCCCCCCGCTCTCTGTCCCCTCATGCAGAAAAAGAGAAGACGAGGAGAAATCCCTTCGGGCTGCGTCAAATAATTCTCACACATACTACCTCACCCCCATCCCCCCCAACCCATTCCACCTCATGCATCACAACATCATCCATATACAACCATTCTCCATTCATCCCTGTCTTCTGTCCTCTCCCGTCCTTCCTCAACAGACATTCCCCTCTTCCCCAACGCCCCTTTCACCCCATCTCACAAATCCATACGGAAGTTTACTGCAGGCTTGATTTTGGTTTACATTAATGAGAGAGAGAGAGAGAGAGAGAGAGAGAGAGAGAGAGAGAGAGAGAGAAAGAGGGAAACTGGTGTTAAATTTTCACTTACAATGTATGACAACTCGGAGTAATGTATCTGTACTTGATTTCCTGAAGAGTGGATGTGACTGTCAGTTAGCAGTGGGTCCTACGACTGTGCGTGTGAGCTGCTCTTTGTCTGATCTTTCATACAAAACCGGTTCGATATGGGTGACTCGGCTGAAATTTCCTCTCTATCGACAAAGCTTTTGTTGTCATTAAGATTCTCAAGCCTATCCACCACGTCAAGGTGTCAACTCTCGGATAGGCTGATTGATTGATGGATGTGACTGATAGTCAGCTTTGGGTGTGGATATATGTTGGTGTAAGTTTGCAGATGTGGGTGTGGGTGTGGGTGTGGATAGAGATGTGGGTTAGCTCAGATATCTTCAGAACACCATCCCTCATCATATTTTACACCGAAGCCCCTCCCACTGGAACGCACGTGATTGGCTGATGAAGGAAAGTGTGTGGCGTCACGTTTTTGTAAGAATTGTGGTTGATGGTAGGTAACTTTGCACAAAAAAAAAAAAACTTGACAATAATTCAAGTATTTCCAATAACTCTGACAAAATCAGGATGATACTAAATATCCTGGAATAATCTGTTGGGGGTATTTTGCTTAAGTTGAAATCATGAGGGAGGATATTATTGTCAATATTAAAATAATTGGAAATATGAATATTGTTTCTATATAGCTTTTGCCATTAGGATATTTGTAACTTCCTCCGAATTAAAAAACAAAACAAAAACAGAACAATAAAATAAGATAATAAACGAGGAAGTAGGAAAGGAAGAGGAGGGGAAGAGGATGATGATGATGATGATGATGGGGATGAGGAAAAAGTGGAAGGCGAGGCGGTGGAGGCAGAGGAGGAGGAGTAGGAAGAAGTGGAGTAGTATTATAAAGGGTGATAGGAAGTGGAGGAGGAGAAGGAGGAGGAGGAGGAGGAAGAAGAGAGAGGTATTGCGCAAAGTTGCAGGTGCATCGCTGTCCAACCGAAAAGGAATTGAAAGATGCTTATCGAAATTAGACTAAGAATGAGAGAGAGAGAGAGAGAGAGAGAGAGAGAGAGAGAGAGAGAGAGAGAGAGAGGCAGATTTGTATTTACATAGTTGTAGTCTATTGGGTTGGAGTTATGCTCATGGGGTCTCGTTTCTTTTCCTCTATCAAACCTTGCCTTTGTGTGTGTGTGTGATTCACCATGGTCATGGATCACGTGTTGGACCCGTGACCGACAGCTATTTCCCTCCCGGAAGAGAGCTCAGAACTCATATATGACTGATCTATGGGTAGTGCTGTGACCTTACACGCACACACACACCTCAAACTCCACGCCCACGAGAGTTGGAGTAACGACACGCAACGCAGCGATACTGAAATTACTTCAGCCCTGGGCGGGACACGAACCTGGACCGCCGTGTTGGCGGCCGGTAACTCCAACCACTGCGTCATGGAGTCGTGTGTGTTTGTGTGTGTATTCACCTTGGTCTTTCGATCACGTGCTGGGCTCGTGATCGACAGCTATTTCCCTCCCGGAAGAGAGCTCGGGTCTCATATATGACCAATCTATGGGTAGTGCTGTGACCTTACACACACCCACGAGAGTTGGAGTAATGACTCGAAGCGCAGAAGTGTGTGTGCGTGTGTGTGTGTGTGTGTATGTATGTGTGTGTGTGTGTGTGTACACTCACAGGACCAAGGTCGGACAGAGGAGCTTCGTCGAGTAACAAAGGGTCGAGGTGACTCTTGATAAAGGGGATAGACACTTCGCCGCCGATAAAGAGGGAAGAAGTGGAGATTCCGAGGAGAGGGGGCCAAAGAGGGAGTGGAGAGGCAAGCGAGGAGGGCCCTGAGAGGCAGAAGGGCCCTCATTGAAAGGTTATGAAAAGACGAGGACGCCTGTGGAGGCATAACCACAAAAAAAAAAAAAAAATTGTCGGGTCCGCTCCATCACAGGATGCGAGCGAGTCCATGGATGGGGCTCCATATATGGTCAGAAAATCGTACGCACTTGATATGTTCATATGCATACATGGGTTTATATAATATATATATATATATATGTATATATATATATAGTGTGTGTGTATATGTACATATATATATATATATATATAGTGTGTGTATATGTACATATATATATATATATAAAATTGTGTGTGTGTGTATTAATATGCATTTATTGGTACACGAGCTACGGGCTTCGCCTGACCCCGCTTTGTAGGGGTTCGGCCTTTCGGGCCTTGTTCTACTATTTTTGAAGTTATAAGATAAAAAAAAAGACCTTGCCCGCGCTTATCAGCAGTTGTACCCATTCTGCTTACTAACTGAATATTCTTTTCACACAATAAACATCAGTATGACCAACTGGTCTGAGATATCTCCTTTTCAGTTCCTAATTGTTTGTTAGGGATCGTATTTAAAGCCAGCATTTTGGAGATTATTCATTAGGTATATATATATATATATATATATATATATATATATATATATATATATATATATATGAATGTGTATATATATGTGTGAATATGTGTATATATATGTGTGAATATGTGTATATATATGTGTGAATATGTGTATATATATGTATGAATATGTGTATATATATGTATGAATATGTGTATATATATGTATGAATATGTGTATATATATGTATGCATATGTGTATATATATGAATGCATATGTTTATATATGTATGTATGGGTATATGTTTATATATGTATGCATATCTGTTTATATATGTATGCATGTGTGTATATATATGTATGCATATATGTTTATATGTGTGCATATGTTTATGTGTATGCATATGTTTATATATGTATGTATGAATATAAGTTTATATATGTATGCATATCTGTTTATATATATATATATATATATATATATATATATATAATATATGTATGCATATCTGTTTATATATGTATATATATATATATAATATATATGCATACGTTTATATGTGTACGCATGTATGTTTATGTATGCATATATGTATATATATATGTATGCATATATGTATATATATGTATGCGTGTATGTATATATATGTATTTATAATGTATATATATATATATATATACATATATGTGCATATATATGTGCATATAATATATAAATTTGTATACATATATTATATATATATATATATGCATATATGTATATATGC
>NC_134792.1:57021039-57023539 GCF_046742065.1 Oratosquilla oratoria | reverse complement strand
ATAGACACTTTGTTTACAAAGGGGAACTTCCCCCGGCCGACAGAAACTGCGCGGTTGCTAAAGAATATACAACAACAACAACTATAATAATTAATGATAGTAATGAAAATAATGTTAATGATAATAATAATAATGATAATGATACTACTAATAATGATAGTGATAATAATAATGATAGTGATGATAATGATAATACTACTAATAATAATGATAGTGATAATTAATAATAGAATGAATTCCGCGTGACCTAAATCGTTGGCAATGGAACTCGTTAAACCATAGACGCGATGCATCATCGCTGTACGCAGTTCTCACCGACCTTGGCATCTTCGTCCCTCTCTCGATCCTACAGTATTGTACTTCATCTCCTACGTGGCCAGGACTGGGAGCGAGCGTATCTTACCCACAAAACCCACTTTCTAGTGACAAACTCCGATATTTCGGATTCATGCAAACATATCTTTTGTTGCTAAATGTTTCAATTGTTTTGGTAAAAGTCCAGAATCACGCAAACACGGATATTTGACATGGAACTTACGTTGTCTAATAGCTATCTAATCTAACCTAACCTAACCTAACGTAATCTAACCATTCCATAGATAGGAAAGATTTTTCAAATAATTTTTTTTGCGTGATACTGGAATAGAACACACACACACACACACACACACACACACACACACACACACACACACACACACACACACACACACACACACACACACACACACACACAAATATATATGTGTGTGTATATATATATATATATATATATATATATATATATATATATACACACTAGATTCCTTGTAATTTAAGTAATTATTCGTAAAAAAAAAATGCCATGCAGAAATAATGAATAATATTTATGCATCCTTACGGTTTGTCTTTAGAAAACCACACTTCTAATGAATTTTACAATATTTTACTTCTCTTAAATAATTCAAACCAATGCTCTTAGGTTTATCTTCGAAGTACTTTAGGATATTGTGTGCCGCTATCTTTGGTTTCGTTATGGAAGGCGTCACGTGATTTCATTCACAACGTCATGGCTGTTCTGTCAGGTTTGGTTGTTTGGGTATACGTTGTTTGTTTTGGTGGTTTTGTTTATTTATTTGTATTTCATATTAATTGATTCAATTTATGGATTAATAGGTTAACTTATTTATTTCTGAATTTATTTGTTTTTATTCATTTATTTACTTATTGATTTATTTATTCATTTACTTTTTTACATTTGGTTTTTCTATGGACTTCTTGGCATGTTTTTGCCTTTGTGACCCAGGGTGGCTCAACGTGACTTTGACACCAAAAAGATGAAATAATTTATAAGTAATTGTGATGACTGTCCAGGAGTTCCTTTATTTGATATATTTATTCATTTATTTATTTATTTATTCTTAACTGGATTTGGTTACCATAACCCAGTAATTGTCTTATTTGCCTAAAATTGTATAAAATCTTCCTTTGTAGTCGCAAGATAAAGGGAAAGTAAGGAAAGTAATCAAGACGCGAAGATTTGGACGTCATAGAAGGCGTAAGATCTTAATATGATATAAATTCTGTGTAGATTTATTGTAAGATCAAAAGTGATGTATATTATGTTCAGCCGTTAACGCCAAGCCTATATCGTTAAACGTTGCAAAGCCCTTGTGAAGATAATTTACGATTCCCGAAAAGCTTTTACCTTCTGACATCTACATCACTTTTGGGGAAGACTAATCTATCAGTAAATTTTTGTTTAAAGAATACGAATATGGTCTTCTAAAAACCCAAAAATTAAATTTCACAGTTTATTACATCAAGCATCTGAGACATCTTCCCGAATTAATATTAAATTTCGTGTTCATACTTAATCAAAAATCATTGACGTGAGGAGATGTCACGTGCAACACTTGATTAGGGAAAGGACGATGAGTGAATTATGGGTAATTTACATTAAGACGTTTAGAACGAATTTGATGATACAAAAGAAGAGAGATTTTATCTCTGTAACGTCGTTTGTGGGCGGGGCTGAACTCGTGCCCAGACCAGATTTATGCCAAAGTTTTCTTCTCCTTTTTTGCTTAATTCATCATCACTGATTATAGTCGACGACGCTGCGCTTATGAAGATGTCCAAGTTTGCCCGGCCGCCGACTATAAGTTTTGTACACTATTTTGAATAAATATGTGGATATATATATATATATATATATTTCTTTTATACTTCTTATTCTGGGGTTGGAGTAAATCTGATTGATTTGTGTTAAATGATTTGAAGTGGTGATTGCAACGTCGAGTCATATTACGTCAACGTAGTAACATTCGCGTAAAATGAAATTCGCGAAGATAATAAATAACAGTTGCGAAAATAAAGGGCACCGCAAATGAATCAGAGACTATCAAATATCTCGGCCTATCGTGACCTTGTCTGACCTTGGCTTACAAAAGGTCGGGACCCATCGATGTCCCGTTCATACGACGATCCACAAGAAAGGATCGCGATCCCTTATGAATTC
>NC_134792.1:57011039-57018539 GCF_046742065.1 Oratosquilla oratoria | reverse complement strand
TTATTTGTTGTAAATAAGATTGTATCAACGCCATGAAACTATGTATTTGCACAGTTGCTCCCAATCATCACAATAATCTTTGGCACTGAGGAAAAAGAGGGAACTATTTTTGTGTACAGGCGAAAGAGAAGTCTTATGAAAACAATCGTCTTTCTTCTCGTTAATCGTTGTCGAAATTATAAGTTGTTTGCATTAGCTCGGTGCCTTACGAAAATAAATAAATACATAAATAAATGAATAAATAGATAAATAAATAAGTAAATAAATAAACAAATAGATAAATATACTAAAGTAGAGGGAAATAATGTAATCAGTAACACGAAATAGAAAACGGAATAAAACAAGTTGGCAATTCGTCAGGATCATAAACTTCATCGGTCGAGCAATACATATCAACAAAGAAGATAACAGAAAATCAAATTAAATTTTCTCCATAAACATGGCTTTTACCTTATCCTAAAAAAATAAATGAATAAATAAAACTACGATGTTAAGCTTGAAGAAAAGGATAATAACGTCATAGATATAACTGGAGTTGCCAATTTTTTATTTTTTTTACTAATTTAATTTCTTCATTTATTTTATTTATTCATTTATTCATTTTTGCTTCGAGATGAGTTACCGTGAATCACAATATCAGTGCATACCAACAGGAGACCTATTGGTCATAGCGAGACAAATATGCCAAACAGATGAATGATTATACAAATGGATGATGAAGAGATAGACATACACATATACAGACAAACAAACAAATAAAACAAACAAGTAATTGGTAGCGAGTGTAGTTTATTGCGTAGATACATAATCAAATGGCTCTTAAATCTTTCAGCTGGACCATATTCTGCCGACATTGCGACATTTTTTCCACACATTGACTTAGTGGATGATTTTTTTTTATTTACTCATTCATTTATTTATTTATTTATCAGTTTGTTTTAATTTTTATTTAATTCTATATTAATGAAAGAATGAATTAGTTGGTTTTTTATTTATTGAAAATTTTATTTATCCAATTATTCATTTATTTTAGTTAATTTATTTACATATATTTATCTGTGTATTTATTTATTTGTCTTTGTTTTGATATTTATTCAAATTTATATTAATGAATGAATGAATTAGTTTTTCTTATTTATTAAAATTATTTATCTAATTATTCATATAGTTAATTTATTACATTTATCCGTTTGTGTATTTATTTATCCATTTATTCTTTATTTTTTATTTATCTATTTTCATTTAATTGATTGATTTGTTTATTTATTCATATTTTTTTAGGTGAAAGGGGGTGCTATCATCGTGGAATTGGTGCCAAAAAAGTGTCGGTGTTATATCTCACAAAATGTCAATTTCCTCGTACTATATTTCCTCGCTTGTCAATAAGTGCTTTCCCTCTATAGAATGTTCGTCATGGCAACGACGTTTGCTTCTAAATATCGAACAACCACCCGTCCAGGTAACCAAAATGTTAGTGGCAACTGCCCGTGTTTATTAAGATAAATCTGTATGGATCGCTTGGTCTTATAATGGAATTGCAAACTGCGATTATAAATAATTCTATCGTGTGTATATATATATATATATATATATATATATATATATATATATATTATATATTCTTAGTTGAAGGGTCGTGGTATGACGATGGTACGGCATTCATCTTATAAAAAGCAAGCAGCTCAGGCGAGGGTTCGAATCCCAGTAGGAGAGTTTATTGCCATATATGATATATATATATATATAATATATATATATATATATATATATATATATATATATATATATATATATATATATATATATATATATATATAAACACGTATAACTGATGCATAACTGGGATCGTAACCCTGACCCCCAAGTGTTTCGACAGCCACAAAACAAGACAGTCGTCTTTGAGTGTCTAGTCGAGACCATTGCACTTACAAGACATAACTGATAGCGAACACACCAAACGGCCTCCCTCTCCTAAATCCCAGAAACTATTCCTTAGATGCTATCAGTAAGCTTGGCTGACAAACAAAGACAAACAAAGTCTCACAAACCATGAGAGAAGCATGAAATGATGAGTCGACTGTCTCTAGTCTTGCGGCGCGCAGGAAACAAACGACAAAGATCTCGCGATCTAAATCGCGTTCAGAAAGTCGCTTACATCTGAGTCCACTTAAATCTCGTACCCCCATTCGGTAGTGTGGCGCTCTTTATCGATTTTTTTCTGTCAGACGCTATATCATATTCAACTAAATCAAACCCCGACACAATTAAGAATATTGTTAATTAATCCGCGTTGAACAATGTTATTAAAAATGTGGAAATAATTCGGATGGAACTATGTAAGAGGGTTAATAGTGATGATGACTTGATATGGTTTAGCGTCACAAATTCCCCCTTATCGGAAGGCTAGGACGGTGCCCCTCACAGAGGACTTTGTACCGTGGAATTTAATGAACCATGCCCTTGGTTCAACTTCGCCAGTGGCAGGATTCGAACCGCCATCCCCTCGACCTTCGTCGCACGTAACGACGCCCTAACCCGCTCAACCAGCGAGCCTCCAAGAGGGTTAATAGTACTGAATCAATATATTGTGACAATAGTATTGATATTGTAGAAGCTGATTAAGTCTCGGACCTTGATCTGAAAGGACCATTGACTGGTCGAGACCCCACTGATGACAGGAGCTTTCTGTTAGCTGAATAAAATTACCTGACGCCTGTTATGCCAAAACAACAAATTTCCAAATCTTCATTACCTCATACTCACGACACCCATAACATTCCCGTAGATTAGAATTGCTACGTCCCCTCACTAACAAATACAACCTAGATTAGTTCTAAGTATCAGTGCGTAATTCTCCGTATAGGATAGATCCGCTGGTGCAAATAGGATACAGTGGAAGGGATCAAATGTAGAAGTCCCTTAACTGAATGAAATAGAAGTTGAATGTTTTGTCAAACAACTCGGTTTTGGTGGAGATGATTATCTTTGATGTGTCGTGTCAGGTCAGATAGAACGTGCGAGTATTTTTTTTTTTTTTTTTTTTTTTTTTTTTTTTTAGTCGTTCACATAGAACCTCAACCTCACATAGAGTGGATGTCTGAAAGTATACGTGAGCACGATATCGATGTTCCTCAAACTTTTATCATTATTTTTCTTTCTCAGATTCTACCCCATCATCCCGATGTGAAATATTATATACCTCTTCCCCATGTTACGGGTTTGAAAGAACCATGCCATACTATCCGATTCTTTTTTTCTACAAATTAAAACCAGAAGACGAGAATACATAACGTTAAAGTATGCCGTATTTGTTTCCGAAACGAGAAATGCTGGCGCATCGTACTCAAAGCCACGCAACTACCGCCTGGGACGCGCTCGCCACAATTGAAGAACCTTCATAATTAATCTATCCATTTGTCAACGCGGTGGTGCTGAGCGAAATAGAAGACCCAGGAACATATATTAGACAAAGCGATGAGATTATAAAAAAAAAAAAAAAAAATCTTAATGATATATCCGGGTGAGATAGACTAACGAAGGTCTCCATCACAGCTGTCCATCCATCCATCCATCCATGCATTCATCCATTCTTTAGGTTGGATTGATGATGTCCAGTCATTAAGAACCAAGCTCCTGCTCTCACTCCTCCACCATCATTTGCTTCTGGCGAATTATTCTTCTAACTTCGGTTTTACTAGAATGTCAGGAGGCATGTATACTTACATACTGCACATGCATACATACATGCATACATACATACATATATACTTACACACATACATGCGTACATGAATGGATGCTTGTATGTATACATGCATACATACGTGAATGCATACTTGTATATATAAACACATGCATACATACATACATTTATACATACAGTATATACATAAGTTACATACAGACATACATGCATGCATACAAGAGAGCTTTATATACAAGATGGATTTGACCTCATTGAAAGTAGATTCAGATGATACTCATAAAAATTCACTTATTAGTTACGAGATCAAGATAAATCGATTTTTTTATCTTTATTTATTTATTTATTTATTTATTTATTTGCCTGATCGGGTAAGTAGAGGTTTAAGGGAGATATTAAGGAGGTTTTGAGAGGAGGAGAGTGACTGGAAGGGAGGGGGAAGGAGGGAGGAAGGGAAGGACGGGGGAGAAGGGTGGGGGGGGGGAAGGGAGAAGGTTTGAGAGCTATGGCCGTTGAGAAGTGGAGATTTTTTTTTTTTTTTTTTTTTTTTTTTTTTTTTTAAAAATGAAATAAATTTTACATTTTCTTTATACAAAATAATTCCAGGAAAAGGGTCGGGGGAATGAGAAGGAGGGAGGGAGGGGAGGGGGGGAGGGAGGAGTGACGAGAAGAGGTGGGGGTGGGGGAGAGGGGGAGGGGGAGTTGGTGGAGTATGAGATGCGTAGAAACAATAACCTAGAAAAGAGAGCGGTTGTAGAGCGGTTGTGATGGCGGTTGTAGGTGCGGTTGTAGAAGGATAAAGGTTGTAGAGGTTGCTTTAAAGATAATTCCGGTGATGTATATGAGGTTGTAGCATTGATGGTGTAGGAGGTTGTAGCAAATGAGGTTGTAGGGGCAGGGTTGTCAGCGATGGTTGTAGAAATCTAGTGTTGTTTCTAGACATCGGTTAGGGCTACTCAGACGTGGGTTGTAGGTGAGGTTGTAAAAACATGGCCCTGAAGGTGGTTGTAGAATAACCAGTTGTAGTTGCGGTTGTAGAATTGATAAAATGAGTGAAAAAAACAACACGAAATTCAATAGACAATGCAAATTAGTGAATAGTAGTATACGCTCCTTTAATCCAAATTAATCACTTACTAATTAAGAGCCACATTGTTCACGGAGGTGCGAGTTGTCCGCACACCTCCCGTTTTCTTCATAATACACACAGAAAACGGAGAGTGAACTTGGACATCTGTAGTAGGCTTTTGACCTCTTTCTACTTTGTGTAACAATGTACAACAATTTTTCTTTGGTTGAAGTTTCCTCATGACAATAAAATCGCCTGGCGGCAGCTGGAAGAAACGAGGCTTTGCATCACGTCAAAGGAAAGCTCGGACAAGTGGTAATCACCGCGAGTCCTTTTGAGGTACCAACCCGAGGCTTTGTAACTACAGGATATGATCAAAATCCAGTGCAATAAAGTGTTGGAAGGCTCTCTCTCTCTCTCTCTCTCTCTCTCTCTCTCTCTCTCTCTCTCTCTCTCTCTCTCTCTCTCTCTCTCTCTCTCTCTCTCTCTCTCTCAATCCATCTCTCACCCCATATCTCTCTCCCTCTTCGTATCTCTCTATCACTCTCAGTATCTATCTCACACTTTCTCCATTTCTCTCCCTCTCTTCCTATCTCTCTCTCTGTCTCTCTCTCATTCTCTCTCTATCTCATCCCATATCTATCTCTTCCTCTCCATATCTAATTCCGTATCTATCTCTTTGTTTCCATATATATCTTACACTCTCTTCAGGAGGAGGAGAAAGAATGAGAAGAGAGGAGGAGGAGGGAGAGAAGGACGAGGATAAGTAGGAAGAGGAAGAGGAGGAGGAGAAAGAAAAGGATAAGAACGAGACCGAGGAGGAACGGAGGAAGAGAAAGAAGAGAAGGAGGAGGAGGAGGAGGAGGAGGAGGAGGAGGAGGATAATCATGGGGAGGAAGGAGAGGACGAAAACGAGGATGAGGATGGGGAGAACGAAGACGCGGGCAAACGCGAGGAGAAAGGAAAGGACGAGAACGAGGATGAGAGAGAGAGAGAGAGAGAGAGAGAGAGAGAGAGAGAGAGAGAGAGAGAGAGAGAGAGAGAGAGAGAAGAGGGTTTATAGAGAAGCTCATACACGTACGCTACAGGTTGACTCTTGACTCTAAGAGTCTCTGGGGCCCTCTGAGAGCCAGCGGCTGTTAACCTGAGTGACTCTATTCATTCTTGTTCCCCCGGGGGCTCGGGCCCGGGGGGGAGGGAGGTTGAGTAGGTGGGAGTCGGGGGGGGGGAGGGGGGAAGAGAGAAGAGGCAGAGAAGCCTTGGAGCATCATACTAGAAGGTCGTGTCCTTATGGTAAACGGGTTATTTTAGGATCCAGAATTCCAGGTTCCAGTAGGACACGGGGTTGATGTCTTGCGGCCTCTTCCCCTGGAAACCAGAGGCCTTCCAGTGACCCGGAAGGCCTTCTTGAAAGGAAATGGGAGGATGGAGTGAAGAACGTTGGGTAGTTTGTTCTGGTTTGGGGATGCTCGATTGGGAGGCGAGTCGGGAGTCGGGAGTCGGACCGATTGAACCTTTGGGAGTGAAGAAGTCTTCCACATAGGGTGGTGGATTTTGTGGATTTTGTGGATTTTTTTATTTTTTATTTTTTTTTTAGGAACCCTCTCCACTCATCACCACCACTATCACCATCACCATCACCACCATCATCACCATCATCACCACCATCACCAACATCTATTAAAGAAGAGTCGTCATGTTTACATCACCGAAGTACTCAACAATGTTTGCCTGGCCACAGACCCTTCCGTTCCGAACGGTCCTTTGTACTTTTATCCTGGCTGACGTCTGGCGATTTTATTCAGCCGCA
The DNA here is from genome assembly GCF_046742065.1 of Oratosquilla oratoria. Classification (NCBI taxonomy): domain Eukaryota; kingdom Metazoa; phylum Arthropoda; class Malacostraca; order Stomatopoda; family Squillidae; genus Oratosquilla; species Oratosquilla oratoria. The sequence goes on along the minus strand of NC_134792.1, from coordinate 57,011,957 downwards.
TGTGACACATTTGCTAACTGAGGCGTTGATCAATTCACTTGAGGTGAATGAAATCATATGGTTTTGGAAAAAAGGATGAATTAATAAATTACAATACAATATTTATTACAGGAAGTCGATAGCGATGCTTTTAACAGTTTTAGCAAAATAAACAGGTAAATAAAAAAAAGGAAAAGCATATATATATATATATATATATATATATGTGTGTGTGTGTGTGTATGTGTGTATGTGTTTGTGTGTATGTGGGCGCCAACAAAAAAAATATCATATATATATATATATATGTATATATATATGTGTGTGTGTGGAAATAAACTCTCCTACTGGGATTCGAACCCTCGCCTGAGCAGCTTGCTTTTTATAAGGTGAAGACCGTACCATCGTGCCACCATGACCCCACATGACAATATATATATGTATGATGTGTGTGTGTGTGTGTGTATGACTTAGATTCATATTTAGATGTCAGTCATTTTACTCTCTAACGGGGAACATTTTGAGATAAGGGATATCCTTGCTGTCTCAATCCATCCCTCCAAGAATGACGAAGAGTCCGGTTTCAGCAAAACACCTTCCGACGTCGCGAGGAACTTTTCAGCTTCTGGGAGGACCTCCGAACGAAGGACTTGTATACCAAGAGAAGAAACGGCCGCATTAAGCTTCAGGTGTTCCTTTTGTCATCATTAAATGAAGAAGAACCCCGGAGCACTCCTCGAAAGCTGTCGGCTCACGGAGAGCGAGATGTGAGGGCCACGTGAAGTAACGAGGAGCGTGCGCGCGTTCTCGTGAAGAGCGGGGGGGAGGGGGGAGGGGAAGAGGGGAGGGGGGGTGACATTGGTGTTTATGGATTGGTCCAGACTCCTCAGTCCCGGTCACAGACATACGCGACTCAAGCGAGTTCGTTTGAGTACAAAC
>NC_134792.1:56973539-57006039 GCF_046742065.1 Oratosquilla oratoria | reverse complement strand
CATTCCCTTGAGGTTATTGGTTACATGTTACTGTGCTGGAAAGAAAAAGAAAGAAAAAGCTCTTTTGCCGCGACGCATTTTTTTTTTTTTTTTTTTTTTTTTCATGAAATATTTTTAAAGTCGCAGAGCCAAGACTTTCCCTCGATTAAACTCTTGGTTTTCTTTGCCTATAATTCATTCTGGATACAAACTGGGGATCTGACTAATATTGGACGCGTTCCCATAGTCAAAGTAAATATCCTTTCTTATATATACTTATTTTTTTTACATCTGCTTCAGACGCCAGAAGATTCCATCTTCCCTGTTTCGATTTCTTTACTATTTTGCTACAATTTATGAGATATCTTTTTGGTTTATATGCTTCCAGCTGATGTACAGAGCCCTTCCGCTTTATATTTAAATGGTAAACCTAAAATAAATACAGTCTTGTAATAATAAAAGATAATTGTTTATTTGTTTTGTTATCATTTGTCTCTTTGTTTATTATTATGTGCTTGATTCTCATTTATTATTAGTTATATGTCAATTTATTATTATTTGCTATTCACCTGTTTGTTTATTATTTAACTATACCTATGCATTTATTTATGTATTTTATTTATTATTCATATTATTATAGTTTTTATATATTCATTTATTTATTTATTTATCATTATGATTTTTTTTCACATCCGACCTAGATATGGACCAAAAGATCTTCTGTCGGCATGCTCCGCCTTTGTAATCCTTTGTTTTTTGTAATTAAATGTAGGGCCAAGCGTGTTAGAGCGTCCCAACTTGTGGCGAAGGTCGAGGTGAAGGGCAGTTCGAACTCTGCCGCCAGCGAGTTGGACCAAGGGGATGGTTCATCAAACTCCACGCTACAGGGTCCTCTGTAAAGGGCAGCGTTCTAGCCTTCTGATGGGGAAAGTTTCTCGACGTGAAAGTGAATCATCAATCGCTCAATTGCAACTTGAGTACATCAATCACTCAATTGCAACCTGAGTACCTATGTCTTGTGGGCCAGGATCTGGGGCAGGTGACAATCAGCGGTGATCAAGTGGAATCGATCTGGGGACCTCATGCATAGAAGGCGATGGTGCCCCTGCATGCATTGCATGACGCTCATCATCTTCCTGAAAGGTCATGTCATGCATATTAATTCACATGCTTCATGTCCAACCAGTCTTCACCTCACAATTTTTTTAAATTTATTCTAATTTTATTTCCTTTTTTTTATCCCAATGCTTGATGTATTCAGTATCTTTACGTATAGTCTCTTCTTAGTTCTCTATATTTGTTTCAGCCATGAAACGAACATTTCTTGCCATTCTTTGATTAATTCATTTTCTTCCCTTTTGTTTATTTCAGCCTTCCTTTCCGCCTTCTTTTCCCCGCTGCCTCCCGCCTTCTCCCCCTACTTTCTTATGCCATTGTGCTTCGGACCTAATTGCAATTTACTTTTGTCAATATATTTCCTTTCGAGTTTTTGCTAGTTCTCCAGTACCCCTTCTTTGCCATACACTCCTCCTCTCTCCTCCTCCTCTCTCCTCCTCTCTCCTCCTCTCTCCTCTCCCGCGGATTATTCTCGCTTCTTGTTTTCCTTTCCCTCCCTCCTCCTCTCCTTTTTTCCTTCTCTCCTCACGTAATGTGTTATCTTCCTCGTTCCTCACCTCATTCCACATAAACAGTTTGGCTGCAAAAGGCTTCTGCTTTACAAGAAGAAGGAGGGGGACGAGAAGGAAAGGAGGTGAAGGAGAAGAAAGAGACAAAAAAGAAAGAGAAAGAGAAAGAAGAAGAAGAAAGGAAGGAAAGATGGTGAAGAAGAAAAGGGTGTTTGGCGCCAAAATTAATACGACACACACACACACACACACACACACACACACACACACACACACACACACACACACACACACACACACACACACACATATATATATATATATATATATGTGTGTGTGTATATATACATATATATATATGTGTATATATATATATATATATGTGTGTGTGTATATATATATATATGTGTATATATATATATGTGTATATATATCTGCGTGTGTGTATATATATATGTGCGTGTATATATATGTTTATATATATGTGTGTATATATATGTATATATATATATGTATATATATGTGTATGTATATATATGTGTATGTATATATATATATATATATATATATATATATATATATATATTTGTCCACACACTTCAAAGACCCCCCCCCCCCTCCCCCCAACACCCCAAGGGGGGAAAAAAAAATTTCTCAGAGAGCTCTTTCGGAAAGACAAGGACAACTAAAACACCAGTTCACGGTTACTAAGTTAACAAAGTACCTGTGAAACTAACAACAGAAAAGATATAAATAGGGAACATCGCGTCTGACAGGAAGAGGCTGAAGACTAAGTATCTCTGGAGAGTCTCAGACTCGGATGTAAGTCTTTCTAGACGTGAGAAACGTACTCTATACAAGTGTCCGCAACTGGGCTTCACTTCGAATGTTTCGAAAACGCTACAGAATACTTAACTTCACCCTCTGATTCAGTCATGAGAAAAAAGTAAATTTATGGTATATATACATACATACATACATATACCAAAGGCTTTTCCCCCCTACATGGGGGGTAGGCAAAAAGAAAAAGGCATAGAAACCACTCCCACCCATTCCATTTCCTATATATTCCACTCCCCTCCACCCTCCTCCCTCCTTCTTATCTTGGCACCTTTTCTGCATGAGGGGACAGAAGGGGGGGGGGGGCTCTGAATTTATGAAAAGAAATTGATGGTGAACACTGAATTCTCCTAATAATGGATATTTTGGAGATAGGAGATTGGTATAGAATGTGTTCCACCAAAGAAATTATCCTTGGAGCACATCAATATTTAGTGATAGGATCGAAATTGTAATCTAAACCAGATGGCCAAATATTGGAATATTCTAATTTGAAAAGCATCGCGATTGTTGACCACCAGTGCGCACCTTTGGAGTAGAAATCTATGTAGAAAACAAGCACCGGCTTCGCCGTCTTGGCTACGGCAGTGGTACTTGGCCTGTGGTGTGCTTGTTTAGCTCGCAGAGGCAACCATAGCTCGGCCAAGCGTTGCTAGCATAATTTTATTTTATTTTATTTATTTGTTTTTCATCTTTATTTATATATTTATTTTTAATCACTTAATGCCTTTCGACTTTATTTTCTTTTCCCCTTTTCCAGTTCGTACATACTTCTTTTTATTTATTTATTATTTTTTTTTTTAAGGAGTTTTTTGGTGTTCTATGAAAATATTTGTTATCACGCGTATAAGATCAGGAATATATCCTAAGTTATCTGAACCTTCTTTTCCGTCCCTTACACATACTCGTTTAAGGTAGAAAAAAAATTGAACGCTGCACAAGACGGGGATTCCAAACCTTTGATTTCCCCTCAAAAACCTGACTGGATGTCGAGAGTCAATCAAATGCATAGGTACACTCACGTGTCTAATATTTATCTATTTATCTATTCATTTACTTATTTGTTTATTGACTTATATACTTTTATAGATAAAGTACACAGAAGACAAGAAGGAAATGAAATGAAGGATGAAGGTAAAAAGATAAAACTGAAAAGGACTGATCTTATCATAGAAAATTCAGAAAAGGTGACAAATCAAGCGAGGACGAGAATAGCGGAAAGGACAGGAGAGTCGTGTGGTCGTCACTGTTGCAAATCCAGAAAACGAAAAGATTTCGTTCCAGAGCTTCCGGTGGGAAATGATACGGAAGACAACAGTCCAGGAAAAAGGGAGGCTGGAAAGGAGAAAAGGAAGCAAAGGATCTTGTCGGGGTGGGTGGGGGGAGGATGGAATAAAAACCTGGAAAGGCCTAAAAAGAAAAAAAAAAAAATGGAGAGCGAGAAAGATGAACAGTTGACATAAGGTAACAAGACGTTGAAGCAGTTTGGATGATATTCTTGACACATCTCACATGTTATACCCAGTTAGCATGATTTTGTTATATTTAGTATCTAAAAGGATTAAAGGTTTCTGCAACATTGTTGAAGATAAGAATGTAACAAAAGGATTTATTTGAGCGTGTTCATCTTTTAGTCTTCTGTAGAGTTTGCGGTCGCCATGTTGGATTTGGTGCTCTGAGGCTGTTATGCCCCGTATGTAAAAAAAACAAAAAAAAAAAAAAAAAAAAAAAAAAAAAAAAAAAAAAAAAAAAAAAAAAAAAAAAAAAAAAAAAAAAAAAAAAAAAATATATATATCCAGAATCAAACACGAAATAGGAAACTCGCTATCCCCTTTTTTTAATGGGGAAGGAGACTATGGATTCATCTCATATTCTCAGCCTCTCAAAATAAGGAAGATTTTAGTGTCTGCATTTCCCAAGAGATTTTTTTTTTTTTTTTTTTTAATGGGCACTTTAGTTCATCTCCCTCTTTCATCTACTTTTCTTATTTCTCTTCTTTTCATCCTCACTTCTTATTCTTCCTCCTCTGTTTCCTCTTCTTTCTTCTTCTTTAAGTTCTCTCATTCTTTATTCTCCTCTTTGTTGTCCTCGTATTCGTCAACTTCCTCTTCCTCCATTCACTAACCTTTCCCCTTCCTCGCTTCTCTTCGTTAGCCTCCATATCTCTTCCCTTCTCTCTTACCCTTCCCTCTTACCCTTCCCTTACTCCTTCTTGCCTTCCTCTTCCCCATCACCTCCTCCTCCTCCTCCTCCTTCTCTTCTTCCACTTAGAAAAAAAATCTAAATGTTCACTGACAAAATGTGAGCGTGACAAAATAAATTGCTCACAAAGCCTACTCTCTCTCTTCAAGTTCCATTGATTAGATATCTCTTATATTCATGGACATAAAAGTAGGTACACATACACATACACGTACACTCACACGCACACATGCACATACACAGACTGTAAACCTTTATTCATTTTACATTATGTTAATTTGTTAATTTTTTGTTTTCTTGTACCTAGTTTCTATCTTTTTTTTTTAATTATCTTCCTTTACTTGTCTATTTTCACCCTCTCTGTCGTAACATTTTCTTCTGCCATTTCTATTTCTTTTGAATTACGTCAACACCGTTGATCTTTTGTTAATTTATGTTAATTTAACTACATTGACATGAATTCTTTATCCGCTAGGTTATTCATTTACCAATTTTTATGTTTATGTTCTTATCTATCATTGCTATATGTTCATTCAGTTCTTTATTAATTCACTGTTTACATACTTGTGCATTTGATATTTATGTATTTGATTAACCAGTTCATCTCTTTCCCCAGTTTATGTGTTTTGTTCGTAATTACCGTCGTATTCTACCCGTTACATGGTTTGCCAATCGTTGCATCGTTTGAGAAGTCGTGTAATAATTTCCTCTGTTTTTCTAGATTACCTTTATTTGCTAATTACATTTGTCTTTTATTTTATTTTATATATATATATTATATATATATATTATATATAATATATATATATATATATATATCTATAATGTGTTTTTTTTTCTTGTTCTCTTTGTCCACATGTTTTCTACGTCGATTTGATTTATTATATGCTACCTTGCTTTGTTACCCCAGCATTCCCATATGATTCGAGACTAAACCAACTTTAGTTTATTGTCCCTCCGTTCTGCTGCCCTCTTTACACATCTCCTTTAACATCTCTACGACTCCACCACTTTGATGCAATATTATCCCAAAGGACAGCAGCACTGATGCGACACTGCTTCTGACCCAGGGCAGTGGACAAGATGCAGGGATGACCCGTCATCCAGGAGGTGCCAAGATAAGAGGGAGGTGAAGAGGGTAGAGGGGAGTGGAGTATGTAGGGGATGGAATGGGTGGGAGTGGTTTCTGTGCCTTTGTCTTTTGGCTACCTCCCGTGTAAGGGTTGGGGGGAAGCCTTTGGTATATGTATGTACTGCTTTATCACTTTACAGCAGTGTTTCCTTAAGATGATAGCACCTTCAGGGGGTGTTGAAATAAATTTAAGAGTGTTTCTGACCAAGTCTCATCCTTATAGTTATGTAGCAGCTATGATATTTGTCATTAGTTGTTAATAGTCTTGGACTACCTAAACCTGACTGCAAAGGATGCTCAGGTCGGAAAAAGGGAAGGAATTCTGTCTTATAATCACTACTTTCGTAGGTATCTTTATCACGATAGAGCTGGTTGTTCCACACTGGGAGAAGACGGACACGACACCAACATATACGGGGTGGAGGACCTTTGGCTCTTGTACCTCTCTCGCTATCCGACTTGTCGACCTATGTCGACCTATGCTGACCTGCCAGTTCACGTCCTCCTCCTCCAGGATGGCCGGTCATAATACAGCCTTTCAGGTAATAAGAACATAAAAATGGAGGAGACTGCAAGAGACCATAAGGCCTACACGAGGCAGTTCCATGTCTATTACTACCTGTCATCCCCATCCGTAAACTTATTTAACCACTCTCTTAAAACAACCGATAGTTTCAGCACTCACTACATAGTTACTAGGTCTATTCCATTCAGTAACCACTCTGTTGGTAAACCAATCTCGCCTATTTCCTTTTTATGGCAACATCGGATGCCATATGTACGATTCATCACACTACTTTCATTATATAATAATCACTGATGTATTACTCGTTCACTTTTACTCTGAGTAATAATAAACAGAAAACTTGATCACACCAGTTCACACAATCCGGGAGTAACTCATGTACAACTACTGTATATATATATATATATATATATATATATATATATATATATATATATATATATATATAATATATATATGAGAGAGAAATGGGTGGGAAAGGGCAAACAAAGATGTGTTGGGAATAGAGTTTATTGCCCTAACGTTTCGAACGACTTGGTCTTCTTCAGAGGACATGTTGCATTACAAAGGGCCACAAGTCTTATACTCGCAGCGACATGTCCTCTGAAGAAGACCAAGTTGGTCGAAACGTTAGGGCAATAAACTCTATTCCCAACACATCATTTAAAATAATCTTTATATAAAAAATAATAAATATATATATAACCACTTATATAAAATAATATCTATATATATATATAGAATATATATATATATATATATATATATATATATATATATATATATATATATATGCTAATAAGAACACGGGTACGTGTGTTCACTTATGCAAAGTAGACCACTTGGAAAAAGAAACTAACGAAGCAGAGCGCTTTCGTATATTACATCTTCAGTGCACTTTTGCACTGGATTTAATATACGAAAGCGCTTGGCTTCTTTAGTTTCTTTTTCCAAGTGGTCTACTTTGCATATATATACATATATATATGTATATATATGTATATATATGTATATATGTATATATATGTATATATATGTATATATGTATGTATATATATGTATATATGTATGTATATATGTATATATATGTATATATATGTATATATATATATATGTATATATATATGTATATATATATATGTATATATATATATATAATCAAGACGGCGACGCCGGCATCTTTGTGTATCCGCTCGCGCCTTATGACGCCTACATAGGCGTCATCGTACTCAAGTGGCTAAACTTAAATTTGTCCAAGTTAAACCCATTACTACGAGTCAGGTTCTTTAGCAGGTATTTTGCAATGCCGGTTTGTTAGATCCGTTGTAGTTTAGCCGCTGATGTTACTGTCTCCCATGAGGAATTTGTGGGGAATGACATTCGGACTTTGCTATCCTCGGACCTCTGGCTGGAGGTCGTTTCCTCAGTAACTCCTCTTGTGCCATAGTTCATTGACATTCCTGGATAATTATATACTCAGCAACATCAACAGCGTAAAAGCGTTGGTTAACCTGAATGGTTCGTTTTAACGTCGTGACCCCCCCCCCCTCCATCAGGAGGCTAGTACGGTGCCCTTTACCGAGGACTTTGTACAATGGAATTTAATGAACCATGCCCTTGGTCCAACTCGCTGGCGGCAGGGTTCGAACTGCGGTTACCTCGACCTCCGCCACAAGAAGCGACGTCCTAACCAGTTCAGCCAACGAGTATAGGTGGTTAACGTAACAATGCAAGAGCGTTGTAGCATAATATAGGACCCGGCCTATCGCTGCCCCTTACACTCCCAGTGATAAAAATCCTTTTTTGTTTTTATTTTCATTTGGCGATTTCATTCATTTCCTTGGTACTCGCTTGGTCATGAAGTTGGTCTTAAAGTCTTTGATGTACACATTCCTCTTCGGTTCATCCTTAGGCCTACCAGCGTAACCTAGAAATACCACCAAAAGGTTCACTGTACTCAGCAAAATCATCATCTGACATTTATTACCTCGGTTAGCATAACCACTGTTACATACATATACCAAAGGCTTTTTCCCCTACACGGGGGGTAGCCAAAAAGAAAAAAGGCATAGAACCACTATTACCAGCATTTTTTTTTTCTCCAGATGTAACAAGATTATTATCACCAGTAGTTACTAACCTCCACCCATCATCCATAAAACCTTCATTAGTCTTTGCGTTGCCGGCGTTCACTGAAATTATACATTTCACAACAATAACCACAGCATCAACAACCCCAACCGTAACTATAACTTCAGTCCCAATCATAACCACAACCATAAACACAACCACAGCCATAGCCACAACCACAATCACAATTTAATCACAATCGCTTTCAGTACCACAGTCAATTAGCATCACTACAGAGACATCATTCATCACCATTGCTTGTACTACTACTATCACCACCAACACACCACCATTGGCGCTACCAACATTCCACCGCTGCCACCGCATTGGCTGTACTCGCCGGAAGTGTGCTCTCGCGAACGACTTCTCCGCAATGCGTTTTCTTCGGCACTCCTGGTCCCGTTTTCTTCAGCGTCCCCCTTTCTCTCTCCGGCATTTCTTAACTACTTTCTTTTTTTCTCTTTTTCTTTCTGCATCTTCTCCCCTTTCTGTTTTAGCATGCTTTGTTTATCTCTCCCACTATATACGTTATTTTCAAGATTCTTGATTATCCGCAAGGGGACTGAGTCGGTATTTCTCCCTTCTTTTGTCTTCCCTTTCTGTTCTCTCTCTCTCTCTCTCTCTCTCTCTCTCTCTCTCTCTCTCTCTCTCTCTCTCTCTCAGTCACAGGGTTATATAGAACATGTATAGACTTCACCTGAATAGATGCAGTTATTAAACAAACGTAAAATATACAGTATACACATACACACACATACATTGTGTGTATGTGTGTGTGTGTCTGCTTTTGACATTCTTAGCAAAAGGAGGAGACGATAAATTAATCACTATACAACAATCTCTATTGCCAGAGGCTGAGAGATTGTATCAGAATATGTCGTGAAAATTGTTTACACGATTGTATTTAATTCCGTTAAAATGATCGAAACTTATGATATATTACGTTATAACTCTACCTGTGTATGTGTGTGTGTTTGTAAGGATGCTTGCATGTGCGTGTGAAGATTATTTACACTTATGTATGTATGGTGTTGAAGCGAGGTTCAATCACCCGCCACTCCCTTCCCTCTCCATCTTTCTTCCTCCCTCTCTCCTCCCCTTTCTTCTTCATTTACATGATCGTTCTCATGCTTTCCCTCACCCTTCCCCTTCTTATTCTCATTCTTTTCTCCATCTTCATTCGCATAATTAGCCTTGAATTTTATCTTCTTCTTCTTATCTTTCTTCCATATTTCATTTCCTTGGCCGTTCGTTCCAGTTCCGTTGCAGAACGCGTCGTATCGACAATGTTCTGTTCTGTTCTGGGGAGGAACTGTCATAACATATTGTGTAAATCAGCGGTTACGGTTGCTCCATAAGGATAGAATCGTTGGTAAACTTCTAGTTCCGTTGCAGGACGCGTCGTATCGACAATGTTCTGTTCTGTTCTGGGGAGGAGCTGTCATAACATATTGTGTAAATCATCGGTCACGGTTGCTCCACAAGGATAGAATCACTGGTGAAATTAACTCTGATGACACATTGACATATATTTTGGTGAAACCCAGATCGTTATATTCTATTCATTACAGGATCCTAGGTAGTTTGAGTCCTTTGGGTGTTTGATGTTAAATTATTTTAATCTGTCCAAAAGTGGTGATTATTTTGAATATTGTAATTTCATTCTTAGCAAAGAGATGTCGCAGAAAAACAAGATATCCTGACAACAACCAAAATAAAAGTCTAAGTACTTTTCTATTATAACATTGATCTAATGTTAAGATGTATTTAACCTCATTCAACTGATTAAGTAACGTAGTTTCTCGAAAACTCGACTAAAAGGTGAAATACCTTCTGGTACGGAAGGGTTAGATACTGGATACGTTAGCATTGCATTGTATCAAAACTAAACATGAACTTGGAGCAAAGGAAGACGTTTATGGTCAGGCGGGGAGGCGACCCAACAGCGGCTTACTACAACTGACAGGGTTTGCTCTACCATGGGTTTTTCACTTCCCACTGCGTGGGAGTGGAATGGTGAGTATGGATGGGGTGGTGCGTGAGGTCAAGGTGAGGGTAATGGGCAGGGGACTGGAGATGGTTAAAGTGGGAGGTGAGCCAGTTGCTGTTTGCTGACGACACTGCGCTTGTGGCACGATCAGAGGAAGGGTTAAGGGGGTTAGTGACAGAGTTTGGGAAGGTATGCGATAGGAGAAAATCGAAGGTAAATGTGGGTAAAAGTAAGGTGATGAGATGTATAAGGGTAGAGGGTGGCGGTGATTTGGAAGTGTAAAACAAAAGAGGCTGGAGGAAGTGGATAGCTTGGGGTCAAATGTGGCAGGAAAGGGAGGGATAGAGGTGGAAGTAACTTGTAGATTGAGAGAAGCGAGTAAATGCTTTGCGGGGTTAAGAGTTGTTATGAGAAATAGGCAGCTGGGAATGGATGCAATGAGGAAATTGTATGAATGGGTGATTGTGCCGGCGGCATTGTATGGAACAGAGACTTGGAATCAAAGAGAAGCAGAGAGGAAAAGTTTAAATGTGTTCGAGATGAAATGTCTGAGATGTATGGTAGGGTTTACAAGGTTGGATAGAGTGAGATACGAGGAGGTGAGGAGGAGAGCAGGGGTGGAAAAGGAAATGGCAGATAGAGCTGATGAAAGAGTATTGGGATGGTATGGACACATGGAAAGAATGAATGATGAAATATTAGTAAAAGAAAAGAGGTTTGGAAGGCAGAGGTGGAAGGAGGGAACCTGAGGGGACGACCGAGGATGAGATGGATGGATGGGGTGAAGGGGGCGCTGATCAAGAGGGGAATGTCTGTTGAGCAAGGAGGGGAGAAGGCAGGAAATACGGATGAGTGGAGAATGACTGTGTATGGATGATACTGTTATAGAAAGAGAGGGGGGATGGGGGAAGGGGAGGTAGGGCGTGTTTATGCGTAAATGATATTTTGACGCATCCCGACGGAATTTCACCCCGTCTTCTCCTTCTCTGCATGAAGGGACGGAGAGGGCGGGGGGTCGCCGATTAAATGAAGCGGCCTTGCTGTGGATGTACTGTGTCTTGTTGCATTGCGTTTGACCCAGGGCAGTTGGCGGATGCAGGGGTGACCCGTCATCCATGAGGAGCTGAGATGGGAGGGGGTGGAGGGGAGGGAAATAGGTGGAAATAGGTACGTGCCTCTGACTTGGCTACCTCCCATATAAGGGGGAAAAAGCTTTCGGTATATAGACAGATAGACATGTGTATAATAATAAACCATAGATTATTATTTCATCTTTGTGGCTTTCAGTATATATATATATATATGTATATATGTATATATATATATATATATATATATATATATATATATATATATATATTCTTGTTGACAGACGAGATTGAATAGTATTGCTCTTTCTGCGTTGTTTATCTTTTTGTTAAGAACTTCAATTTCTCTTGCTAATTTACGGTGTTGGACTGATAGTTTGCTAAGTAGCTGTCCGTATGAGGTTATATATATATTTATATATCATATATATGTATGTGTATATATATATATATATATTATATATATATATATATGTGTGTGTGTGTGTGTGTGTGTAAATCTTACGTGATATTGCTTCATTCATCCACGGTCGGATTTTGAACATAAGAACATAAGAAATAAAGGAGACTGCAAAAGACCATAAGGCCTACACTAGGCAGTTCCGTATCCATCACCACCTGTCATCCCCATCCATAAAGTTGTCTAATCGTTTTTTAACCCATTCAACTTTAAAACAACTGATAGTATCAGCGCTTACTACGTGGTTACTAAGTTTATTCCATTCATCGACCACCCTATTTGTAAACCAATTCTTGCCTATTTCCTTCTTAAATCTAAATTTGTCCAGTTTATACCCATTACTGCGAGTCCTGCCCTGTTGTTTTATTATGATGACCTTGTTTGCATCACCCTTGTTATAGCCTTTGATCCACTTGAACACTTCTATTAGATCACCCCGCACTCTGCGTCTTTCCAGAGAGTGTAAGTGTAGGTGCCTAAGCCTCTCTTCGTAAGGCAAATTTCCGAGTCCTTGTATCATTTTGGTCATTCTTCTCTGTACTGATTCTAGTGAATTTATGTCCATTCTGTAGGACGGAGACCAAAACTGTACCGCATAGTCAAGGATGGGTCTAACTATCGCTAGATAGAGTTTAATAATTACCTCTGCACTTCTATTCGTTACCGTCCTAGCAATGAAGCCTAATGCTCTGTTTGCTTTATTTCTGGCGCTAATGCACTGCTTCCTGGTTTTAAGGTCCGGACTCACCAGAACTCCCAAGTCCCTCTCGCACTCAGATTTTTCTAAAAACGTGTTATCTAAGTTGTATCTATTTTCGGGGTTGTGAAGCCCTACGTTTAACACGCTACACTTAGAGATATTGAAGTTCATTTGCCATTTCACCGACCATGTTAACAGTTTATTAAGATCATCCTGCAGAATCTGGGCGTCTTCTCCTGACCTAATTAGGCGTCCTATTTTAGTGTCGTCCGCAAACTTACTAACATCACTATTTAACCCATCGTCTAAGTCGTTTATATACATAATGAACAATAAGGGACCCAAAACCGAGCCCTGGGGGACCCCGCTAGTAACATTGCCCCACCTAGATTTTATTCCATTTATGGTGACCCGCTGTTTTCTGTTACTAATCCAAGCTCTAATCCATTCTAACACTTTTCCTCCTATGCCATGGGCTTTGATTTTATTTAGTAGTCTCTGGTGTGGCACTTTGTCGAACGCTTTGCTAAAGTCAAGGTAAATAACATCGTAATTTTCATTGTTGTCTGACGCCTTATATACCTTAGTGTAAAAGGATAGAAGATTAGTCACGCATGACTGACCTTTGGAGAAACCATGTTGTGAATCACGAATTAAATTATGCCCTTCAATGTGTTCTCTGAGTCTATCTACTATTATTGATTCAAGCATTTTTCCTATAACCGATGTCAAACTGATTGGCCTGTAGTTGCCTATGGTCGATCTATCTCCCTTCTTAAAAACAGGAACAACGTTTGCCTGCCTCCAAGCAGTTGGAACAGAACCAGTGTCTACCGATTTATTGAATATTTCAGTTAACTGGTCGCAGATTTCAAATTTACACTCTTTAAGCATTCTTGGAAAAATTTCGTCCGGACCCGGAGATTTTGTAGCTTTAAGTCTGTCAATCTGCTTGATAACTTCTTCTTTACTAATGCTGATATTAGTTAGGCTATTTTCTTCATCCCCTCTGAAAATCGGATCGCAGTCAGGTACTTTATCTAACCTCTCATTAGTAAACACCGATAGAAAATAATTTTTAAACTCCTCACTAATTTTTTCTTCCGATTCTATCATGACATTTTCATCGTTTTTAATTGGTCCTATTCTTTCTTTATTTTTTGTTCTATAGAGGTGAAAGAAACCCTTTGGGTTGGAGTTTGCTTGACTGGCAACCTTGATTTCATAATTACGTTTCGCTGAACGTGTATTCCTTTTAACCAGCTTTGCCATTTCGTTATATCTTGATCTAAGGTGTGATTCCCCGTTTTTTATTTTTACGTAAAGTCCTCTTTTAATTCCGATCTCATGTTTCAATCTGTCCGTCATCCATTTGGGAGTATTACTATTTTTCCGTATTGACTTTAGGGGGATAAATGTGTTTTGTGCATTAATGATTAGATCAGTTAGATTGTTATACATTTCATCTAAAGTACTGACCTGATTTTTGGGCCCTCGCCCCGAATCGACCTGACCTAAGGTATGCGTATTACTCTCTGTGACCCAGACATGACCTAAGGTATGCGTATTCCCCTCCTTGACCCAAACCTGACCTGAGGTATGCGTATTACCCTCCTTGACCCACTTCTGACTATCAGCCCCGCAACGAGAATCAAGAATGTTTGAAACGTCCGGATTGTTTTTCGTATTCAATTTCAAATAGGTTTTTATATTGTCAAAGTTTGCTTTCCTGAAGTCTGGTACTTGAACGTTATTTGTACTTTTTATTTTTTCCCAAATAATATTAAATCTTATTTCTTGATGATCGCTAAAGCGAACGAACTTCTTGTTAGGAATATCATCTAAACTTATTTGTCATTTTATAATGTAAAAAGGTATTTAAATCTACGCTATTTACATTGTTGAAAGGTTCTAATTAATTAGAAACACATGGCTCATAATGTCCCTTCCTACGTCTTTTTTGTTTGACAAATTTTGTTTGTCGTGGAAGAACAAGCATATTTGGAGGCATCATTGCCAACTACTGGAAAATATATCATTGTTTTTTTGACATTACGCGTTTTAGTACTTTCTCTTATTGTAATATTTTTTTCTTAGTTTGTCTAAAAGTTTAAACATGAGTTGTGTATTTTGTCATAACAAATACTGTTTAAAGAGTATAAAATGAGATGAAATAAAATGAAATAGAATTAGATTAAATGAAATACCGGTCTGATATGGTGAAGTCTTGAACAATTTCTTTGTTTCAAAGTTATTTGATGCCAGAATCACTATTGTCCAATTCAGACCGGTTTAGAAAAAAAAAACATAAGTTACTTTGAGACAGTTTTAATCCTGCAACGAGTAGCTTTAGGCTCATGGTAAAAACAACAACAACAACAACAACAACAACGAAGGATATTATTCTCTTCTTTTTATTCTCCAGAATGTTTTCTTAAACGAAACATAAACTTATAAGGATTCCAATCCTTATGAATTGCGCATTTATCGATTGAGCTATCTAATAGATGTATTCAAATGGGTCAAAGGCTTTAACAGGGGTGATACGGGCAAGGTCATCATATCAAAACATCAGGGTAGGACTCGTAGTAATGGAATTAAATTGAACAAATTTAGGTTTAGGGTAAATAGGCAAGAATTAGTTTACCAACAGAATGGTTAACGAATGGAATAGGCTTAGTAATCATGTAGTTAATGATTACTACAAGATAATTTTATGGATGGGGATGAAAAGTGGTAATGGACATGGAACTGCCTAGTGTAGGCCTTATGGTCTCTTGCAGTCTCCTCAGTTCTCATGTTCTTGTCTATTCATTACTCTCTATGTTATCTCGTGTCTCTTTCTCCAGTTTCTCTTTTTATTAGAATATTATTTCCGCCTCCTCTTTATGATTTTCTTTCTTAGCGTTCCTCTACAATATTCTACCAATTCATCTTCGGCTCCCTCATACTTGTATTTTTATCTCATCGTATGATAATAAACGTTCTTTGTTTGCGTTATTATCATAATCCTTTTTCTTCCTTTATTTGTGATCATACGGTATCAACATAGTTTGTTTTTTCGTCTCCTCGCGTGGTCGTAGAGAAGTTTAGATTTCAGTAAGTGAAGTCGTATTCTAATCATTCAAGCGGAGGTTGGAGGTAGGATGTCGGAGGAAAGATTGCCCAGTGTGATAGCCTCTCTAAGATTTCTATAAACCGCCCCTTCAAAAAAAAAAAAAAAAAAAAAGGATGATTTATCTTCTCTACCTTTCGTCGTTTTTCCTTTCTATAGTCATTAATATTAATTGGTAAAACATTTCCTTCCTCTGCGTTTCCGTTCTTTTTCCAAGCGAAATGCATCTTCGCATCGGTAGTTTCCACTATCTTTTCTTATATTCAACTAAAGCGTCTCCACTTATTTAACGTTAAAAGCAAAATTAACTAGCTTAACTTTAGTTCAACACGTGTTAACCTGGTACAATGCATAAAATTTGTTAACATGATAATTTCTATGACGCATGCAGGATTCGAACCCTCTGCTTTCGGCCGAGTGGGTAAAGGCATTGTGAAGGAAATCTTACGGGTGGCCGAAAGCAGTGGGTTCGAATCCTGCATGCGACTGTCATAGAAATGATCAGATTAACAAAAGTTTCTCTCCAACTATAAGGTACTGTTCACACTAGCGGTTTGATTACAATAAGTCAGTGGTACCGCCGCGGTTTCGGCGCGGCTTAAACCACAAGTGTGAACAGGGCCTTAGCTTTGTCATTCAGAACAAGCCATCGTTTACAACTGCTCTTTTATTTCTTCCTACATACATACATTCATACATACATACATACATACATACGTACATACATACATATACCATAGGCTTTTCCCCATTACAAGGGAGGTAGCCAAAAGACAAAGGCATAGAAACCACTCCCACCCATTCCATCCCCTACATACTCTACTCCCCTCTACCCTCTTCCCTCCCTCTTATCTTGGCACCTCCTGGATGACGGGTCATCCCTGCATCTTGTCCACTGCCCTGGGTCAGAAGCAGTGTCGCAAGGCACAGCACATCCACAGCAAGACCGCTTCATTAATTCGGCGACCCCCTCTCTCCGTCCCATCATGCAGAAAAGGAGAAGACAGGGAGAAATCCCTTCGGACTGCGTCAATTTATTTCTCATACATACTCCCCCTCATGCATTACAGCATCATCCATACACAACCATTCTTCCTACTAAATTATATTCCTCTAATACCAGGTGATCCGAGCAAAAGATTTTTTAAAATACTGGTATACTCTTACAACTCGAATAGATTAGTTATACAAGAGCATTCATGTCTTCAACCGAATTCACTGTCATTATATGACAGTACAGACGCTCCTCGACATACGAACATTCGATTTACGAACTTTCAGACATATGAACATTCGACTTACGAACATTCGACTTACGAACTATTCGACTTACGAACATTCGACTTACGAACATTCGACTTACGAACATTCGACTTACGAACTATTCGACTTACGAACATTCGACTTACGAACATTCGACTTACGAACATTCGACTTACGAACTTTCCGACATACGAACGAAACCTCAAGCACACTTTACCACTTTCAAAAGTAAGAAATCCAACATTAAAATATAAGTATTGCAATTGATTTTTGTTTTATGTATCATTAGTAATGTGTTTTAGGATAAAAACATGTATTGACTTCGTATCATCCTAATGCGTGTAGATTTGAGCACTCTTAAAATGGTGTTGAATAACGACTTGACGAGCGTTTCGAGTTACGAACGGCCGTTCGGAACGTAACTCGTTCGTAAGTTGAATAAATGTCTGTATGGATTTGAGAACCGCTGAATTCTCGTTTCTTGTGTTATATTGTGTGAATACGAGGCACATTTTGTCCTATTTCTCACTAAATTACTAATCACGAAGGATAAACTTCTAAATTATTTCTGACGGAATAATAATGTTATTTTTATTGACTTCAAACTTTTTTACAAAGGATTACAAAGGCGTAGCATGCCGACAGGAGACCTTTTGGTCCATAACCAGGTCGGATGCGAAAAAAATATAATAATGATAAATAAAAATCATAATAATATGAATAATAATAGCCCAGCTTGATAACGGTGGACTCACCAGAAACACTATCAATCTTAAGTTTATCTTTGCTATTCCAGATGTTTTTGTATATCCTCCTTCCAACATTCATCTTCAAATTCTCGTTAAGTCTGTGATCTACTTCAATTTTAACTGTTGTTTCTTCCGTTCCCCATTTAAGAATTGTTAATACTCCGATTACTGTAACTTTTTCCTTCGTTACCCTAATCTTCATTTTGTTTAACTCATAAAAAATCCATTTAATTTCGTTCCTTCTTCTTTACTTTGTGTTCACCTTCTCAGCTGACACGACGAAAGGCGTTATCACACTGGGCAATTTTTCCTCCGACATTTGGAACAGATTTGTAGCCAACAGCTTTCGAGAAGGAATTTGATATCCTGGAGGAAGAAGAAAAGAAAAGAAAAAAAATCATCCATCATATCAAACGACATTCTACGTAAATTGTTCAGAAAACAAAATAGTTTGCCAAAGCGATTTGACGGCGGGAAAATTGCTGAAGGTGGGAGGTACCACCGATGAATTGGACGTTGAAGGAAAATAGCCTAATGTGATTAACGCCTTTATACATCTTCGTTCATCATTTCATTCATCATGTTTTGTATTCTTCGCCTCGCCAAATTCACTTTGGTGAAGCAAATAGACAAGACCTGGTTAACCAACAAAATGGTTAACGAATGGAATAGACTTAGTAACCATGTAGTGAGCGCTGATTTTTTTTTTTTTTTTTTTTTTTTTTTAAAGAGGAGATAAGACAACTTTATGGACAGGGATGACAGGTGGCAAAGGACACGGAACTACCTAGTATAGGGCATATGGCCTCGTGCAGGTTTCTGTATTCTTATGCTCTTTATGTTCTTTATGTCCCCGCTCGACGCTAGTGTACCCAACAACCTCTCCTTGGAATCCTTTGTGCGTTCCCTGGGTCCTCGTTGATCCAACCTTCTAAATTCCATTTTCTCCGCAGTAATGATTACTCTCTCCCCCATTTTCTGACTCGCCTCTCTGGTTGTTACCTGCTTCTAATAAACTTCTAGGAACCCCGCAGATATGTTTTACTGTCACATATAGACTAATTACTCTGGATTTAGGTTCGTTAGGTTGATGTGTAGAGTAAATGTGTGTTATGTATGTGTATATAAGTATATATATGTATATGCAAGTCTATGTACATAGGAGGGTGTGCGTATTAGTGAGTGTATGTGTGCGTGCGTGTGTGTATATGTGTGTGTATGTGAGTGTATGTGTGAAAGTGTGTTTGGGTTTGTGTGTGTGTTTGTGTGTGTTTGTGCATATGTGTGCGTTTGTGTACGTGTATGAGTCTGATTTAATATTGCCTGGTAGGAGCCTCAAAGCTCAGATACTGTGGTTTTGCACACACCATGCACATGTTCCCCGGTCAAGGGCGACAGTAACGGCTGAACGAGACGCGAAGCCAGTTAGCAGCGCTGGGATTCTGTTTTCACAACTTAAAGCAGCTCGTGACGCTGTCCACTGCACTAGCAAGCTTTGTGTGTGTATGTGTACATATAGTTATACGTACAACTATACTCAAGAACTTAAATTCATATATGATAGATATAACTACAGGAACGGTGAGGATTAAGGGGAAAAAGAAATATGCGTTAAAAATATTAATTTTCTAAAGTATTATCACCATATTCATACAGAAGCATTTCTTTTATTATTATGTATTATCAGAGATTGTAGTACTATAAAGGGAGGAAAATATGTTACTTCATATGCGCCTCTGGTCATTTACGTGTAATGTCGTCACTTGAAGTCGTCTTTTACGACGCATCCCAATGACGTCATCGAATGGTTTAGAAGACAAAAGAACAACGCCATCTTGATAATACCCTATCTCGGATCTCTCCTCGCTTGTTATATCAATTCTTCCCGAGTTGTAAAATTGCATTTCCTTTACTTTCCCTCACTGAGGAGGTCTATCAACACCCTCATCATACCTCGTAATCTTAATCCCTTTGTTTATCTCCTCAATCGTAAAGATATTAATTCGCGTCTGTTTACGCTCGTCTCCCTCGTCCCCTTTTCCAGTAGCCATTCTTCGTCCCTCGCTTGATGTGTCCCCTCCATGTTAGTCTTTTGTATTCCTTTTTATCTTTTTTTTTATCTTCCTTTTTCTTCCTCCTCCTCCTCCTCTTCCTCCTCCTCTTCCTCTTCCTCCTTCTTCATATTCACCTGACACATTTCCTTCCTCTTCTTCCTCCTATTTACCCTTCCTCTCTCCTTCTTCCTTCAACTTATCATTATCCTTCCTCTTCCTGTTCATCTTCTCCTCATCTTCCCCTTCTTCCTCTTCCCCATACTCGTCTTCCCTTTCTCCTCCTATTCGTCTTCTCCTTCCTCTTCCTCCTCCCCTTCCTCTTCTTACTCATCCTCCTCTTCTCCTTCTTCCTACTTTTTCTCCTCCTCCTCCTCCTCCTTGCCACTGACCTTGAATTGCGTCTTTGACGAGGACGGTGTCAGATTAGTCTGTCAGGGGATCTCTTGTCGCTGTTTCACCTTAGATAGGACAGCAGCCCCTTCATAAACTGTCTCCCTTGAATTCTCTAGTGCTTGGGAACCCTCAACTCTAGAATACTGACATACTTCCTGATAACTTTATCTATGTCTCTCTCTCTCTCTCTCTCTCTCTCTCTCTCTCTCTCTCTCTCTCTCTCTCTCTCTCTCTCTCTCTCTCTCTCTCTCTCTCTTTCTCTCTCTCTCTTTGTATGAGGTATTAGATATATGATTTTCATGCAGTCAGTATTTTCGGAGGGAGGGGGGGACTTTAGTGGCACCCCATACGGGACAGAGTCACGCATCATTCTTTCGTGATGGGAAACTAATCTCCACACGAAAGGGAATGTTGGTGACTGAGGTTGTTTTGTCCTTAAAAATTTGACTTTCTTGCCTGTGTGGCTTCACTTCTTTGGTTGATGGCTGAGGTTCTTCTGTCCTTAAATGTTTTACTTTCTCACCGTTCAATTCAACTTCTTCGGTGCAGTAGTATTCCCTAGGATAGAAACGCTGGTTATTGGTGATGGAATAGGATAGAAATGCTGGTTATTGGTGATGAAATTTGTATTAGATATAAACACTACAATAACGAGCGTGTTGTCGCTTCGTAAGCTAGATCACCACTGGTTCTTAGCGACGCGACCACGCCAGACTTGGCGGGAAAACATACACGCTCAAACTGAACACTTGGTTCTTATTACATATGTACAATATACAATAATAAATATACAATGACAATAACAAACTCAATATACAATAACTTCTATGACAATTATGCAATGGAAATATACAACCACAATTGAACACTTCGCAAGTACAATATATAATACTTGTACAATGTTGTACGTAATCATAATATGTATCATACCATTACACATATTTGGCTTGGAAATGGACTCCAGAAGCCTTCTTAGTGGTCAGATGATCGTTTCGAACTCCGCCAGAACTTTCCGAAGTGAAGACCGGAGGGCAGGGCACGTTATAATAGATTCAAGTTGGACAGATTTAGGTTTTTAGAAGGAAATTAGGAAAGAACTGGTTAATCAACCGAGTGGTTAACGAACGAAATAGACTTAGTAATGACCGCTGAAATAACTGGTCGTTGTATGAGAAGATTAGATAATAATTTTATGGGTAGCGCTGAAAGGTAGTAAGGGGCATGGAACTGCCTAGTTTAGGCCTTATGGTCTCTTGCAGTCTCCTCATTTCGTCTTTGCTCTACGCTGGATTTTATGTCCGAACTCTTCGAATTCAAATTTTTATTCTTCAACGCGTTCTGGGTCATCTTCAATCAGACGAAAGGTAGTTTCGTAGCTCAACAAGGTACTTTTTTGTCAATCCTGTAATGAGTACAAATTACTCTCTACTGAATAAAAGAGCCAGGCGCTAGTCAGAATAAGACTACTAAGTCCACTGACACTCCTGAAAAGAGAAAAAAAGAGATGTTGACTTTTTGTCAGGATGTATTGGGTGGCTAATGAATACGAAATTACAACTTTTTTAAGAATAAATATATTTGGTTATACACAATCAATAAATGCGTGCACCTGCTAACAAGGCTGCTCTAATACTAACGCCACGCTCTCGTTCGCGCCAAAACAAAGACGCGCATCGCATCTGCGATATCTAACACAAACAAATCTTATACATAATATAAATACATTTTATACATAATAACATAATATAATTATTACAATAAATAACAAATCAATACAATACAATTCCACTACACACCACGCCAACACAAGGAGTAGAGGTAGTCTCGAGTTGGCCGGATAGATATGCTCCCATATATGAAAACTATTCTAGACAGATAATTGGTATCACCTTTCAGCATCTTTTGCAGGACAAATTCTGACATTAAATCTTTGGGTAAAACTCCGGGTCAGTTCAAGGAACGAAATTGAAAAAAGGAATGTGTTTACATGAACTATTGAACAATTCAGAGACATTTCTACACATTTACCCATTATCATAATCATTATAAACCTATAACTGGATGACATTTGTGTCGTAAAATATGCACAAATATTACTTTGCAAGCACGGAGATATACCTTTGTCTTTTTTTTTTTTTTTTTTTTAGAAAATAGTGTTGTGTATGATAACTGTGTGGCGATGAGTTTTGCCCTTCATATCATTCATTAATCACTGAGGGTTTATAGAAGTTCATGTGTTTTTTTTTATTGTGTCTTATCTATTTATATATTGATCTATTATTGATCTAAATATTTATTATTTATTCATTCATTTATTACTGATTTATCATATATTTATTTATTTATATATTGTTTTATCTGTCTATTCACTTTTGTGGTGACGGTACTTCACTGTGTGATCCCATTGGATCGCGGTTTATGATTTAGCCATATAGAGTGACGTCACGAATTACGTCATCGTGTCTTGGGAAGCTGTGATTGGCTGGTTCGCCTACCGAAGAAATATCTCGTTGACAGCTTGGTGAATCTGTCCTCTAGATAGAAATCGATTCTAGAACAAGATGAAACACTCGTGGAAGCAAAAATACTTATCAGAAATATAAATCATATGATACAAGGTTAAATCAAAACGGATTTGATATATTTTTTTTTCAGAGAAATTAAGAAATGTGAACGACGAAAGGGAAAAAGTCCATTTTAGAACATCACTTGCAAGTTGATGTTTTGAGAAATTTTTATTGAAAGGTTCTCTCAGTTGTGCTTTGTTGTCAGTTTTGTTTTAGTTTTTTTTTTCTTATTCGATATTGTTGGCATTCAACTTTATGCAAACATTTATAGAAATGTGAGATCAGTTCACATAAATGTAAAAAATAAACAGAATTGTATCATCGTTAGTTATGCAATCCTGCAATCAAGCGTAATTTTTTCCGCAAAGAATTTTTTTTTATTTTTTATTTCGTGTTTTGTTATTAATCACAATTTTATCAAAGAAATGCGCTAACATCGTTTCATATCAATGCAAAATCACAAATTGTATTACAGTCAGTTATGCAATTAAGTATTTGGTAAGAGGTCTGAAGAAAACGAAGTAAAACTATTATGCTCATTCAGGGGTACTCCAACTTAAACCTATTATGCTCATTCAGGGGTACTCCAACTTCGTGACCATGGAAACAAATATGTAGGTCGTCAGGTCATTTACAAGGTCTTATATCAACGACTTCACCGTCCTTTCATGTGGTAATAATCCGCGATTTTTTTTCCCCCCAAGTCATGTCTTATGAGTTTCAAGATGGGGCGGCCACGTCTGAAGGGTTACATACGAATCAATGCAAGGAGATGCTGAAGCGGTAGAATTGTGTGAAGATGGTCTAATGCAGCGTTTCCCAACCTTGTTTTCAGGCGACCCCCAATATAATTCTCATGATAGGACCGCGAGTCCACTAATCTATTTGTATATGTGTTGATATATACGACTAGTTGTTGACTGTAAAAAGTATGCGACAAGTGTAATAAATATATGTGTAATAAAGGTAATATAAGTTTATAAAAGACAAAGCTAACATAATTGAATTTTGCTATAGCATTATGAATTTGGAAGCAAAATAAATAAATAGATAAATAAAGATAATGTAAGGTTATGAAAGGCAAAGCTAACATAATTGAGTTTTGCTATAGCATTATGAATTTGGAAGCAAAAAAAAAAAAAAAAGAAAAAAAATCATACAAGAATCTTGGCGACCTCCCAGGAAAAACGCTTGGCGACCCTATTTAGGGTCGCGACCCCGGGATTGGGAAACGGTGGTCTAACGCGTCGCCTAGACCACGCCGTTATCACACTGGGCTTCCACGGGCTTCACCAACTCCGACAGTTGAGAGTTCGTTTGAGTAAAAACGACTTCGGTTACAATATTTTCTTTTTCAAATCTCGGTGTCAAATTAACTTTCCGTCATATATAGCAAAACTGAACGATGAACTAAGATTGTAAACCTATAGGAATGTTAAACGTAATGTTGAAACGTTCTTAGAGAAATCTAGATATCTGTAAGCGAAGTTATATTCTAGTTATTCAGATGGAGGTTGGAGGTAGGATGTCGGAGGAAAAATAGCCCAGTGTGATAACCGTTCAAGTCGTTCGCCATCATTTTTATTCCACGGTCGGCTGCAAGTCCCTGGTAAGCAGCCTCTGGTACCATATAGCAATCTATACAAATACATCGAGTAAGAATGTTATACAGAAGTATGAATGTATAATTTAAATCTTCCAGTCGTTCGCTTTCTCTCTCTCTCTCTCTCTCTCTCTCTCTCTCTCTCTCTCTCTCTCTCTCTCTCTCTCTCTCTCTCTCTCAACGGTAGCCATCGTTCTTGAGCTGTCTAGAAGTGTTGACTGTCTAATGATCAATCACTCGATAAGATCATTTAGTTAGCCAGTTCAGTCATTTATTGAGTCAGTCTAAGAGGATGCTGGTAGACAAGTGGGTAAGAAGAGAGGTAGATGACGAATGTGATATTTTTATAGTTTATGTATTTACATAATACCCGAAGGCGAGGAGGCGAAGGGAGTTGCACAAGTTCGCTCTCTGCCTAATGTTTACAAACTGTCGCCGGGGACCAGATTTCATTGCTGTATAATGTTCATTTTCATGCTGATGTAACAATATGTAAAATAAGTTAGTGTGTGCATTGATTTCGAGATTGTTTGAGTAAGCAGAAATGCATACAAGATTGTAACAGCTATTCTGATCGGAGAAAGGGTGGAGGAGGAGAAAAATTCAATTGGTTCACGATTGAAAGATCACACCCATAGGGGAGGATCTTATATATAACCTCAAAGATCATTGGACTAAAGGAATCATGACGTCATTGCAGAACTGACCTAGTGCCAGAATTGAGGATTCCAGACGGGAGTCCCTTGGTGTTACTTAAAGAACCAAGTGTGTTAATATTCGAGAAGAAAAGAAAAAAATTAAACTCCGTTTAGCTCCCCTCTCTTATACAGGATAATACTAAGTGGAACTTGACTAAGTCGGATGATAGGAAACGCAGGGCCTTCCTACTAGAATTGTGAGTGACTATCGTACATGACAAAGACAGTGTTGAAAGGATAGTAGGAAGTAAAATCACGAAAGAAAACGGACAACAGAGTTGTGAAAGGGGTTTAAGGGGCCACACAGTGACTCATCAATCAACTAACCAATGATTGAGTGAATGAATGAATGAATGAATGAAGGGATCAATCGATCAATCAGTTGGTTAATCAACCAATCATTTTATAATACAGTTAACTAAAAACAATCAGTCAATTTATTAATAGATCAAACAATTGAGCAATTAGCAGTCAATAAATCAATCAGTCAACCAAACGATCAATTGATCTATCAATCGACCAACCAGTGAATTGATAAGTTGATGAATTGATCAGAATATTAACCAGGAAATCCATACATCCAAGAGAATATATAGCTCTAGTAGTTTGGTGTTTATGTCTTGTAATCTTCCAGGCAGACACCTGATTCATCATTACCATTTCCGGGTAGATGTGAAATCAAAATTTTGGTGAGGGATTTAGCTGCGACAGAAGAGCCGTTATCTTTGCCCTAAGTGTTAGGGGAGCCAGGAAATGACAGTTATCGATAGCCACAGGGTTTTTGCTCCTAAATCTATACAGTGTGTGGCGCGATGGAAAACAATGCCCCCCCCCCACACAGTTTATATATATAATATATATATATATATATATATATATATATATATATATATATATAGAGAGAGAGAGAGAGAGAGAGAGATCTTTTTCAAGCCTTACTCTCTTTCTCATCTCTCTTCATGCTCTCTTTTCCTCCTCTTTCTTCCCTCCTCCCCTCCCAGGCTGCTCTCCACTTATAAACCACGTCACTCCTTCAGTTATGAGGTCTTGTATCGAAGTTCCCTTCTCGGCAGACACCCCCTCCCTCCCCAGCTCGGCAGACACCCCTCTCCCTCCCGCCCCTCCGTGGACCTTGCAAAGTTATAAGTTGATTTATATGAAGGAAAAGAAGCAATACTTGGATAGACTGGGGGTGTTCCACTTCTTAGAAGTTATATAAAGTTTTCTGGCCAAATAGACCTCATGGGGCTTGTGAGGTTGGCAAATGTACACGAATAGGAGAGGAATGTTATGTAGAGAAGTTTATGAGATTTGTGTGCACGATGTATGTGTGTCAACGTATATACGAATGGAAAGTAATCGGGGAGACCGTTTGGTTAATGTTTGTCTGGCTGAGGATGTCTTTGGATTCCTTTCTTTGTAAAGTTTCTCTCTCTCTCTCTCTCTCTCTCTCTCTCTCTCTCTCTCTCTCTCTCTCTCTCTCTCTCTCTCTCTCTCTCTCTCTCTCTCTCTCTCTCTCTCTCTCTCTCTCTCTCTCTATTTTTTGTGACGCTACACATCTCCTGTTACGCAACATCATAATCGTTATTATCCGCAGCAGAGTTCTCTCCTGTCCACGCTCATGTATAATCATGCATCGCAAAATTCTCCAATTTTTCTACCTTTAAGTCAGACTCTTAAGTTCCTTCAGTCAAGTTATGAGGGTGCTACCGCCACTACCATAACCATCATCATCATCATCATCATCATCATCATCATCATCATCATCATCATCATCATCATCATCATCATCATCATCATCATCATCATCATCATCATCATCATCATCATCATCATCATCATCATCATCATCATCATCATCATCATCATCATCATCATCATCATCATCATCATCACCACTAAAACCACCACTATGCCATCACCATCTGAATCCATCTTATCACTATTGCCACCTTGACCATCACCACAACCTGTCACCATCATCTCATTTTATTTACTTTTTTTTATACACGGGGAGTTGAAATCTTGTCATGAAATACTTAGATAAATAATAAAAAATGTAACAAGAAACTTAAATTGTGTAAAGGAAGAAAGTGACGGTGTTGATAATGATAATGACTCTGGTGGTGGTGATGGTGATAGAGCTGATGGTATGGTGACAGTCATTGTGGTGGGGAATAGTGGTCCCACATGTTGGCTTTTTTCCTCTCCAACACCACCTTCTCCACCTTCTCCAACAGGATCAAGGACAGAGGTTGCCTCTCCTCTTTCCCCACCAACTCTTCTCCATCCTCTCCATCTCTGCGCCCTCCTCTCTTCCCCTCCTCTCCCCCTCCCCTCCCCCTTCCCTCCCCTCCCCCTCCTCTCTCCCTCCCCTCCCCCTCCTCTCTCCCTCTCCTCTCTCACCCACCCCTCCTCCTCCCTCTTCCTTCCTCCTTTTCTTCTCATTTCTCTTTCCAGGACTTTCTCTCTTTTATTTCCTCTTCCAATCTCTCTTTATCTCTTCCAGTTATCCTATACTCTCTTTCCCCCTCCCCATCGTTCCTCTCTCTCACCTCACTCTTTTTTCCCCTCATGTATTCCCCCCACCCAACGCCTTCCCCCCAAAAAGCTCTCTTATCGGCACATTTTCTCTCTCCTCTCCCCTTTGTCTCGTTCTATATCCCTCCCACAATCTACTCGTCTCCCCCTCCCTCCCCCTCCTCCCTCAGTTCTCCCGGCTGTTCCCCTCCCCTCTCTTCCCCTCCTTTCATCTACCTTCCCCCTCCCTCTTCCCCTCTCCCTCTCCTCCTCTGTCTTCTCTTCTCCACCATTCTCTCTTCTCCTCCTCTTTCTTCCCCTTTTCCTTCCTTCCTCTCTCTTCCATTTTCTTTCTGTCTTTTGTTCTTCCTTTCTTATTTCTCCCTTCGCTTCTCCTCCCTTCCCCTCCCTTCCCTTCCCTTTCCTTCCTTTCCTTCCTTTCCTTCCTTTCTCCTTCCCTCCCTTTTCCTTCCCTCCCTTTTCCTTCTTTCCCTTCCTTTCCCTTACCTTTCTCTCATTTTCTTTCACCCCTTCCCCCTTTCCTTCCCTTTTCCCTCTTTCCCTTCCTTTCCCTTCCCTTCCCTTCCTATCCTTCCCTTTTCTCCCTTCCTTTCACCTTCCTTCCCATCCTTCCCCTCGTCCATCCACTTTTTGTTTTTAGATGATCCCCGGTTGTTCTTGGCGTTGTTTGAAGAACCAGAAGCTTTTCCCCCCGTAGACCAGTTTTCCCCCTCTTTCCCCTCTTTTCTCCTCTTTTTCTCGTTTCCCCTCGTTCCCCTCTTTTCTGCTCTTTTTATCTTTTCCCCTCTTTCCCCCTCTTTTCCCCTCTTTCCCCCTCTTTTTCTCGTTTCCCCTCTTTTTCTCTTTTCCCCTCTTCCCCTCTTTAACCCTCTTTCTTCTCTTTTCTCCTCTTTTCCCCCTCAATCTGCATATTTCCTTAACATTCTCCGCCTGTCTTTTTACCCTCAACCCCCACCACACAATCTTAGATCTCCTGCTTAGACCTGTTTCTTTGTTGTTTGTTTGTTTGTTCATTTGTCTGACGCCTCGCTCTCCCCCTCCCCTTTCCCCTCCCCCTCCCTCCTCGACCCTCCTCCTCCTCCCTCACTCCTTTCCTCCCCTCCTACATCCTTATTTCACAAATGGTTTTCGAAAAATGTCAGAGTCGAATAAAGAGAAGAGTATGTATTTTCTTTACTTTCCTCTCCCAGTGTTTCGTGGATGTGTATTTTCTTTACTTTCCTCTCCCAGTGTTTCGTGGATGCCTTTTTCATATAAATGTATCTGCCTGGCTTGTGAAATGGGAAGTTTGTGTTTAAGCGAATGTATCCAGTCACAATGGCCGAATACAAGTCATTGCGTCTCGTGTTTTCTGTTCGATCAGACGCGGTTATGATTTGTTGTGAAAACGCTGGATAACTAAGACGTTTTCAAGATTCGCGGTTTTAAAAATTCGCGGTTTTCAAGATTCGCGGTTTTCAAAATTCGCGTTATTCTCGACATTCGCGATGTCGCCTTTAGTCGCCCACGACATAATTATGAAAACAGTTTTCTCCCGTCCTCTCGTGTCACAAATTTCTCTTTATTTCTTTCCATTATCTCCCATTTCTATCTCTCTCCATTTTTCTTTTCTTTTTTCTCTTCTATTTAATGTTTTTTTTATTCCTCTTCTTCATCTTCTTCTCATTGTTCTCTTTTATTTTTTCTTCCTCCATTCTTCCGTCTTATGTCTTTCTTCTTTTCTTCCATTGTTTATTCATCTACATTTTTCTTTTTCTTAATTTTTCATCATCTTCTTATTCTTCTTCCTCTTTATCATCCAATTCTTCTTCCTTTTCTTCTTCTTCTTCCTATCCTTCTTCTTCCTCTTGTTCTTCCTCTTCTTCCTATTCTTCTTCTCCTTCTTCCTATTCTTCTTCATCTTTCTATTCTTCTTCTTCAATTCTTCTCGCCTTTCTTTCTCTATCCCCATTTCGTCTGTCCTTATTTATCTGTATTCGTTGTATTGATTTTGCTCGCTCTGCTCTCCTAGCCGTCCTCGTGGCCAACTTCACCTCCACACCCTCCTCCTCCTCCTCCTCCTCCTCCTCCTCCAACTCCTCCTCCTCCTCCTCCTCCTCCTCCACCATTCTTTCCCTCCATCCACCTCTCCAGGCCTGACAGCCTCACCCTGCTCTCTTGCTGCTCCCTCTCTCTTTCTCTCCCTCCCTCCCCTTTTCCTCCTTTTCCTCTTCCCCACGACTAACCTCCTCTCACTACACGCACACACACAAAAGGCAAACACACACACACAAACACACACACACACACACACACACACACACACACACACACACACACACACACACACACACACACACACACACACACACACACACACACACACACACACACCCTGGAGCGAAATGTGTGTTTCTTCACTCTCTTCCCCCGCATATTCGCTCACTCTCTGTCTTGTGTGTAGGCAACAAATACTGGAGGAACGCACAGGAGAATACTACTGTGGGGATGTTAAGGGGTTGGGAAAGAAGAAGGGCATGTTTTATTAGAAGGGATAAGGTTCGGTCTGGTCACTGGCGCTAGGGAGAATGTATATATTTCTTAACTATACATACATGCATACATACATCCACACGCACACACACACACACACACACACACACACACACACACACACACACACACACACACACACACACACATATTTACATATATATATATATATGTGTATATATATATATATATATATATATATATATATGTATATGTATACATACTGTGTGTTGCTAAATTGCTTCTGACCCAGGGCAGTGGGAGGGATACAGGGATGACCCGTCATCCACGAGGAGCTAAGATGAGAGGGAGGAAGGGGTGGTGGAGGGGAGTGGAGTGGGTATGGGAAAATACGTTTTTTTGACTTGGCTACCTCGCTTGTAAGGGGGAAAAAGCTCTTGGTGTATATGTGTGTATATATATATATATATATATATATATATATATATATATATATATATATATATATAATATACATATCCCATTCTTTGAAGTTATTATTTAGTTGCCTATCTATTGCAATTGTCTAGCAGGTAAATGTATGCGTACACGTGTAGATCTATCTGCGTGTATATATATATATATATATATATATATATATATATATATATATATAATTGTGTGTGTGTATGTGCGTGTGTTTGTATGTGTGTGTGTGTGTGTATGTGCGTGTGTTTGTGTGTGTGCATGTTTGTGTGTTTAAAAAAACCTTTATGCACATAGAGTTGAAACATCAGATAAGAACACCTATCTCTTCAGTATCTTTAATTTCAGCTCATCCCACATTCATTATTACTATCCTCTTCCATCCCCACGAAAAATATGGACAACCGTACTATAATCAATACCCAAAGAGCACTGGGTTTTCCATAGTCATGGAGGCCGTTTTAGTTTTGTTTAGCTTTTTAATAAACTTATCCTAGTTCTGTTCCCAGCTTTTATCACCAGCCCTGTCAAGAAATCACAACATCACTCCTTATCCATCCCATATCAATCTTGTGTTAGTTTAGTCTTGGATCCCACCGTAGCCTACTCATAAACGCAATATATGTGGGGTGGAGGACTGCTGAAAACAACAACAACAACAATAACAACGACAGCCTCAGTCTAACACAGCATTTCCTAACATGGGGTGTTAGCACCTCTTGGGGGTGCTGACATCAATTATAGGTGGTGCTAGGAAGTGATGCACACAAAAATCACATTGATATATGTATCATTGATTACCCAGTTGTGCATATTTGACCTTTTCCATGCTATTTTATTTATCTAGCATTTTCTTATTTCTTCTACAAACAATATTGTCAATTTGTTTCAGTTCTAAGAAATCAAGCAATACACTTCACTTTCTTTTATCCTTCTAATAACAAGATAGGCGCGCTGGACTGCTTAGACATGACAACAGGGTGTGCTATGGTTGGAAAAGGTTGGGAAACGCTGGTCTAATACATCTCCTAGTCTCCCTCTACCCTCTACCCTCTTCTACTCCCTGGGGCGTATCCTAATCAACTGTTCATCTTTCAATCGTACGCTTGTTCAGGCCTAAGCCCTCTACAGTGTTTGTGGATCTGCCGAGTGTTGACAGATTGGTGGGTCGTTATTTTCAGTCCCGAGTCGATGACTTTCGATAACCTTGGTGGCAGTTAAGCGGCTCCTGGCGTGGCACCCTCACCTGTGCACCGGACCTTTAATGCCTTTTGCGAAGCCGTCAATAGAAAAAAGGGGGAAGGAAAAAGTGGAATCGCCAATCTTGCCCACTGTTACCTACTGGTTTACCTTTTTCCTTTTTTTTTGTATGTTCTCCCTCCTCCTCCTCTTCCTCCTCTTCCTCCTCCTTCTCCTCCTCCTCCTCTTCCTTCTCTTCCTCCTCCTCCTCCTTCTCCTCCTCCTCCTCTTCCTTCTCTTCCTCCTCCTCCTCCTCTTCCTCCTCCTCCTTCTCCTCTTTCGCCGCCTCACTTCTTTTGTATTTTCTTCTATTTCCTTCTGTTCTTATCCACTCTCCTTGTTCCTCCTTTTCTCTTTCCCTTTTCTATTCTTCCCTCCCTCCTTCCTTCATCCCTTCCATCCTTTCTACTATTCCTCCAATTCCCGGTCCTCCTCTTTCTTCGCCTCCAACTTCTCCCTCACCTCTTCCTCCTCCTTCCCTACTCCTTTTTCTCCTGGTCTTCCTCATACATTTTCTTTCCTACTCCTCCTCCTCCTCTCCTTCTTTTCCTCCTGGTCTTCCTCATACATTTTCTTTCCTCCTCCTCCTCCTCCTCCTCCTCCTCCTCCTCTTCTATTCGTGTCTGCCTCTCTCACTTTCCTTGTTTC
>NC_134792.1:56948539-56966039 GCF_046742065.1 Oratosquilla oratoria | reverse complement strand
CACAGACTGGATGATGATGATTCGGTATGAGATCGCGAACTACCCCTATCAGGAGGCTAGCACGGTGCCCCTTACAAAGGACTTTTGTAGCCTGGAATTTAACGACCCATGCCCTTGGTCCAACTCGCTGGTGGCATGGTTCGATCCGCCGTCGCCTCGGCCTCCGCCGCAAGCAGCGACGCTCTAATCCGCTCGGCCAGCGAGCCAAAGCAGAAAGTCGTTTGGAGGGATCAGACAAGTGTCCAGTATTTTCTGGGGTCCGAACCCGGGACTTAAGGCTCTGTAGTCAGTGACGCTATCCACTGCTTGGCGTTGTCCACAATGAAATATATAATGGCGTGGGTTCATCGTCTTTTCTTTTCTTCGCATTTTCCATTTCTCACTTTTGTCCTTTTGTTTTCGTTTTTTATCAGATTTTTTTTTCGATTTCTCTGCGTTTCGAATTTTATCCGCCTCCTTCTTCTTTTGCTAATCTGCAGACCTCTCTCTCTCTCTCTCTCTCTCTCTCTCTCTCTCTCTCTCTCTCTCTCTCTCTCTCTCTCTCTCTCTCTCTCTCTCTCTCTCTCTCCCTCTTTCTCTCCCACACCTTCCTTATCGAGTGGCGGCGTTGACCTATTTTATCGTGGTTGTCGTCAGGTGATTTTATTCAGTTGCACGTGACCCTCTGGGGGTGAGGTGTCTTATGCAGACTTCCTTCGAAACCTCTTCCTCCTCTTCCTCCTCCTCCTCCTCCTCCTCCTCCTCCTCCTCCTCCTCCTCCTCCTCCTCCTCCTTCTCATTTTTCTTTCATGTGTGTGTGCGTGATATATATAATAATATATATATATATGTGTATATATATTATATATATATGTATATAATATATATGTATATATATATTATATATATATATATATATATATGTATGATATATATATATGTATATATATGGAAGGAATCACCAGGAAAATGAAAACCTGATGACCGAACGTTTTCGTCTATTTAAGACATCTTCAGCTTTCATTTTCCTATTGGTTACTTGCATATTTTGTGAATCACGTGTTGGGTGTGATTTCTTTGCACATATATACCGTATATATATATATATATATATATATATATATATATATATATGCAATAAAAACACTAGGAGCGTGTGTTCACAAATGCGTAAATAACCACTAGGAAAAGTAAACTAACGAAGCAGAGCGCTTTCGTGTAATTACATCTTCAGTGCAGATACAAAGAAGGAATTATAAGATGAAGAAACAAGGTACAGAATATATGCCCTCTTCACTATGTCATATATTCTGTACCTTGTTTCTTCATCTTATAATTCCTTCTTTGTATCTGCACTGAAGATGTAATTACATGAAAGCGCTCTGCTTCGTTAGTTTACTTTTCCTCGTGGTTATTTACGCATATATATATATATATATATATATATATATATATATATATATATATATATATATACACACACACAATTCGCTTCTACCTCGCCTTCCTTCTAATCCTCTTTCTATCCTCCCTTTTCCCTCTATCGAGTCTATCCCTTTCACTTTCTCTTCTTATCCTTCTCATCTCCTTTTCTTCATTCCATATCCTTTAGTCCTCCTTTTCTCCCCTTTCTTCTTCTTCTTCTTCCTTTTATTGTTTTCGCATATTTTCCCCCTCCTGAATTCCTTTGTCTTTCTTCCATTCCCTTCTTCGACCAGTAGGGAACGCCCAACATTTTCTGGGTGAGAGTCTCTCTCTCTCTCTCTCTCTCTCTCTCTCTCTCTCTCTCTCTCTCTCTCTCTCTCTCTCTCTCTCTCTCTCTCTCTCTCTCTCTCTCTCTCTCTCTCTCTCTCTCTCTCCACTCCTCCCCTTTCTGTATCTGCCTTCTCCCCCTCTCCTACTCCATTGTCTCCTCTTCCACCTCCTCCTCTTCCTACTCCTCCTCTTCCTCCTCCTCCTCTTCCTCCTCCTCCTCCTCCTCCTCTTCCTCCTCCTCCTCTTCCTCCTCCTCCTCTTCCTCCTCCTCCTCTTCCTCCTCCACCTTCTTCCTCCTCCTCCACCTTCTTCTTCAACTCTTTTTTGTCACATTCGTTTTATTTTTTACTCTCTTCTCTCTTTTCTTCCTCCTCCTCCTCCTCTTCTTAGTCGTCCTCTTCTTTGTCTTTGCACAGCTCTTCTCTTCACCTTCTCTCCTTACTCTTCTTCTCTCTTCTCTTCTTAGCCTTCCCCGTCTTTCCTCTCTATTTCTACCCAATTATCCTCTCCGCCTTCTCTCCTTACTCTTCTTCACTCCTCTCCTCTTTCTCTTCCCCCTTTCCGTTTGTTCTACGTTTGACCTTCTCCTTCTCTCCCACCTTCTTCTTCTTCTTCTTCTTCTTCTTCTTCTTCTTCTTCTTCTTCTTCTTCTTCTTCTTCTTCTTCTTCTTCTTCTTCTTCTTCTTCTTCTTCTTCTTCTTCTTCTTCTTCTTCTTCTTCTTCTTCTTCTTCTTCTTCTTCTTCTTCTTCTTCTTCTTCTTCTTCTTCTTCTTCTTCTTCTTCTTCTTCTTCTTCTTCTTCTTCTTCTTCTCCTCCTCCTCCTCCTCCTCCCCCTGCTCCTCCTCCTCCTGCTGCTCCTCCCTTTTGCGTAGGCTCTTCGTCAGGTTCTTCTTCTTCTTTTTCTTCCATCTCCGTCTTTTCCAATCTTTTCCTTCTCCTTCTCCTCTTCTCACTTTCTTTCTCCGTTCGTCTCTCTTTATTTTCTTTCCTTTTTCTCCTTCATCTTTACTTCTTCTTTTATGCCTTGTCTTCTTTTTTCATCTTTATTAGTATTCTGCCTTCGTCTTCGTCCTCCTTTTATCTTCTCCTCTCTTCTTCCCACCTCCTTTCTTGTCCTTTATTCTATTATTTTACCAATTCCCTTCCTTTACTTCCTCCTCCTCCTCCTTTTGACCTTCTTTACTCTTCTTCCTCCTCCTAGATTTCGTCTTTCTTTCCTCTTCCTCCCTTCTCCTCCTCCTCCTCCTCCTCCTCCCTGTCCTCCTCTTCCTCCTCCTCCTCCTCCTCCTTGTTTCCTTCAAATTCTTTTGACCTTCTCTACTCTTCTTCCACCTCACCTCTTCCTCCTTCTCTTCCTCTTCCTCCTCCTCTTCCTCTTCTTCCTATCCTTTCCCTTTCTCTTCTTTCTACTCCTCCCTTGTCTTCCTTGCCGCCTACCATGTTCCTCGGAATGAAGTGCTCTCTCTCTCTCTCTCTTTTTATTCTCTCTCTCTCTCTCTCTCTTTTTATTCTCTCTCTCTCCCTCTCCCTCTCTCTTCCTCTCCCTCTCTCTCTCCCCTCCCTCTCTCTCTCCCCTCCCTCTCTCTCTCCCCTCTCTCTCTCTCTCCCCTCTCTCTCCCTCTCTCTCTTTCTTAGCTCTCTCTCTCTCTTTTTTATTCTCTTTCTCTCTCTCCCTCTCCCTCTCTCTTCCTCTCCCTCTCTCTCTCCCCTCTCTCTCCCTCTCTCCCCTCTCTCTCCCTCTTTCTCCTCTCTCTCCCTCTCTCTCTTTCTTAGCTCTCTCTCGTTTATTTGACAAATTCTCTGTCCGCTTCGTAACCTTCGATCGGGGCCTCATCCTCCTCCATCTTCTGGTTCTCCTCCTCCTCTTCCTCTGCTCGACGCTCAAGACCTCCACACAGACACACAGCTTATGCTCTTCCTCCACACCCTCCACATCCTCCACATCCTCCACCTATCCTCACTCGGCCTCCCGCCTGCCCCTTATATTGTTCTCATTGTCATCAATCTATCCTACTCCACCTCTTCCACCTATATTCGCCGTGCTACCCCCTCCATCCACCTCATCCTCCTATCCTAGCCGTGCCTCTCCCATCCATCCACCTCATCCTTCTATCCTAGCCGTACCTCCCCCATCCATCCACCTCATCCTCCTATCCTAGCCGTGCATCTCCCATCCATCAACCTGATCCTCCTATCCTCGTAGTGCCACTCCCATCCATCAACCTCATCCTCGCCTTGCCTCCCCCATCCATCAACCTCATCCTCCTATTCTTCCTGTCCCCCTCCTCCCTCACCCCTTATCCTCGTTCTATCCCAGTCCTTCCTCCTCTCCCCTCACTTCCTCCCTCCTCTCCCCTCACTTCCTCCCATTTGTCTTCTTTCCCGATTCCTACCCTCGTCCTTACTTCTCCCCCCACATGCGACCTTCCTCCCTAATCCTTGTTATTATTTCCTCCCCCCTTCGTGCCTTCCCCCTCCTCCCCGCACCCTACTCCTCGTCATAATCCCTTATCCTTATTCTTCGCGTCTTCGAACTCGCGTCTTCGAACTCGCGTCTTCAAGACCTCATGTTCACTCACTCTCTTCACCCAAAGACCCTTGTAGATTCGCGCTACCTCCGAATCCATTCTTTACCTCCTAGATTCGAGGCTGGAGCTCCCTCCTACCTCTGTCCTCTTTCTATCTCCCTCTCCCTCTTTCTGGTCCTCTAGTTGTCCCTATTTGTGACGCAGACACTTGGCACTGTTTGCTTTAGGGGACTGGATTCCAAAAAATGGGGACTGGATAATTCTTTAATGGGATTAAATCATTTTTAATGGGATTCGAACCTTCTTAATGGGATTAGATTCCACTTACAGGATCCTTTGAAGAGAATCCAATCACCTTAAGAGGGATCCATCCCCTTTAAATGGGATCCAGTCTCCTTATCCCTTAATCCTAAGCTGAATTAAATCGTCTTTTGTCATCGAAAGAAAGGAAAAAGAAAAATCCTGAAATGGGAGAAAAGGATCATAATGTTAATCCCCAAACCCTAATTGGTTAAGATGATTTTCGTCTCCATAGTCAACCCCCAACACTTAACCCTGTCCAGCTACTTAACGCCCTGTTCACACTAGCGGTTTGAACCGCGGCGGTTTGATTACCACCTAAGTCAATGGAGCCGTTCACACACAACCGCGAATGCCTTTTTCTTGACTATGCGGTACCCGCCGCGGTTCAAACCGCTAGTGTGAACAGGTGCCAAGCTCTTTTCTTGTCTCGCTAACCCTGTCCCTTACTGGAACGTCTCTTTGCTCGTCTCTGTCTTTTCTGTCAGTTTTCTGTTTCTTCGACAAAGCGGTACAGGTTATGTTTCGGTTTTCTGAAGCTGCTTTATCTTAAGCATCTACCTCAAAGGCTATTGTGTAGGATAAATAAGTCTGACAGTCCTAGATGGCTCTCTCTCTCTCTCCCCCCCTCTCTCTCTCTTTCTCTCTCTCTCTCATTCCCTCTCCCTCCCTCCCTCTCTCTCTCTCTCTCTCTCTCTCTCTCTCTCTCTCTCTCTCTCTCTCTCTCTCTCTCTCTCTCTCTCTCTCTCTCTCTCTCTCTCTCTCTCTCTCTCTCTTCCTTTGTCTTTCTCTCTCCCTCTCTCCCCCCCTCTCTCTCTCTTTCTCTTTCTCTTTCTCTCTCTCTCTTTCTCTCCCCCCTCCCTCTTTACTTTTCTCTTCTTTACTCTCTCCCTCCCTCCCTCCCTCATATCTTTCTCCCCCCTCTCTCTCTCTCTCCCTCTTTATCTTTCTCTTCTTTACTCTCTCTCTCCCTCCCTCCCTCATCTCTCCCCCCCCCTCTCTCTCTCTCTCTCTCTCTCTCTCTCTCTCTCTCTCTCTCTCTGTGTATACATGTGTATTTGTGAACATGTATACTGGATGCGGTGTTTGTGTACGCCGTTCACCTGTCTGTCAGTCTTCCCCTTTGTCCGTCAGGCGTCGAGACTGACTATTTGATATCTGCCGGTATGCAAATGTCAGGCGTTTTCACATCTGTGCTCGCGACCCCTATTGTTTCTTACAAAATTCCAAGTTTATAGACTTTACTCTTCGTCTCTTCTCTTTGTCCTTCGTTCGTTCTTCTTCTTCTTCTTCTTCTTCTTCTTCTTCTTCTTCTTCTTCTTCTTCTCCTTCTTCTTCCTCTTCTTCTTCTTCTTCTTCGTCTTTCAATTTTCAAGTTTTTCTCGTTCTTTCTGTTTCTTTTAGTTTTTAGTTGTTTTTTTCTTCGAAGAAAAAGCTGTGTCGACACGGACCAATCGGTCTTCTGTTGCCCCTTTCTCAGTATCTCAAAGTTATTCTTATATTTTTTTTAATTGCTGCCTCCATTTTTTTTTTATTATTATTTTTTTTTCGTCTTCTCAGTTCGACATCTCTCCTCTTTCTTGTCGTTTACGATCTTCTTCCTCCCCATCTGCTTCCTCCTCCTACTCCTCTCTCTCTCTCTCTCTCTTTCTCTCTCTCTCTCTCTCTCTCTCTCTCTCTCTCTCTCTCTCTCTCTCTCTCTCTCTCTCTCTCTCTCTCTCTCTCTCCCCTTGTTTCTCCACCGTCTCACCTTCTTCACAGAGGAGTTCAACAATTTCTCCTTTTTTGATGCGACTTTCTTGGTCTTTCTTTCCTCCATTTCTTCCTTGCCCCTCCTCCCCTC
Source organism: Oratosquilla oratoria (assembly GCF_046742065.1). Taxonomy (NCBI): domain Eukaryota; kingdom Metazoa; phylum Arthropoda; class Malacostraca; order Stomatopoda; family Squillidae; genus Oratosquilla; species Oratosquilla oratoria. The sequence continues at coordinate 56,959,634 of NC_134792.1, read as the reverse complement.
TCCCCTTCCCCCTCTCCCCCTCTCCCCCTCTCCCCCTCTCCCGTCCTACCAAGTCCTTGTAGTCTTTCCTTTGCTCCTCCTCCTCCTTCCTCCTCCTCCTCCTCTTCACCTCTTCCTCCTCATAACTCTTAAAACTGTAACACACTCTCCCCTCATTTCCCCTCCTTTTCCCCTCCTCTCTTCAGCCTCCATCTCCTTCATTTTACTCTACTCTTTTTGCCACCTTGTCCCAAGCGCTCATCCTTCTCTCTTCCTCTCTTTATTCAACATTTCTCTTCTGTTCTCTTTAAATCTTCTTACTTGCAAACTCAGTATGTTTCTCCAAGTTCTCTTACTATTTCCTCTGGCTTTTTGTATCTGGTGCTCTTAAACATTCGTCTCTCTCTCTCTCTCTCTCTCTCTCTCTCTCTGTGTCTCTCTCTCTCTCTCTCTCTCTCTGTGTCTCTCTCTCTTTCTTCTTTATTTTCATTGTCTGCTTTGTTTAATCCGATCCCTTTCCATTCTTCTCTCTCTCTCTCTCTCTCTCTCTCTCTCTCTCTCTCTCTCTCTCTCTCTCTCTCTCTCTCTCTCTCTCTCTCTCTCTCTCTCTCTCTCTCCCCCTTTTTCTTCTTTATCTTCATTGTCTGCTTTGTTTAATCCACACTCTCTCTATTCTTCTCTTTCTCTTCCTCCCTCCCTTGCTGTCTCATCTCTCTCACTGTCTCTCTCTCTCTCTCTCTCTCTCTCTCTCTCTCTCTCTCTCTCTCTCTCTCTCTCTCTCTCTCCTTTATTTTCATTGCCTGTTTTGTTTAATCCGTCCCCTCTCTTTTCTTCTCATTCTCTCCCTCCCTCCCTCGCTCTCTCTCTCACTCACTCTCTTCTTTGTCTGTATTGTTTAACTCGCTCTCACTCCATTCTTCTCTCTTTCTCCCCCCCTCTCTCTCTATCTCTCTCTCTCTCTGTCTCTCTCTCTCTCTCTTTCTCTTTCTCTCTTCCTTTTTCTCTATCCCCCAATCCTCCACCCCTTTTTCCTTCCATTCTGTTTCAACACAGGTTCAGTATTCTATTCGTTCGTCACAACTTTATCATCTTTTCTCTTTCCTTTTCTCTCCACGTCTTCTCTCCTTCCTTGCCTTCGTACCTGTCTTCCTTTCCCTTTCCATCTTGCCTTTTTCCCTCCATCTACTTTCCCTTCCTTTACCTTTCCTCTTCGCCGCGATTCGTTGTCTGTCTTCTCCTCCCCAACGTAGGTTTCATCTTGCAGTTCGACAAAGTTGGGTCACGTTTTCTACATCGTAGATGCAATCCAGAACGCTCGAACCCTAGTGACGCCCTCCCTGGTGAAGCTACATACACTTCCCGTCCATAAAGTAACGTTCAAGAGAAATGTAGCGCGGTGCCGGGCGTACGAAAGATTGTGAAACGTTGGACGATGGTTTGTGATAATACTCCTACATCTGAACGCATCTGAAACTCCAAGAAGCTCGGAGAGTTTCCTCGTCGCTATTGTCATCAAGCTTTGAAAATGAAGGTACATTTTTCCGTCATTCCTCAACCCTCTCCTGTAGGTGCAACCCTGTAGACTGGCTCTTGGTCCCCGGGCTAAACGCGGGATCATGACTGAAGGGAGTCTGTGGTCCCAAAACGGTGAATTACTCTGCCTCATGAACTCCTTCGTCGTTGTCTCGTCAAATGACTGTCGAGCTTCTGGAGTGAGAGGGCAAGACTGATTTAAATCTTCTTGCTCGAGAACTTGGATAGGATGACTCTAATATGGCCAACTCTTGGTGATTTTTGTTCATATGTATAGCAACCTTGAAATGAAAAGGCTTCATCACTCCTGTGTAGTCATCCAGGACAAGCTTAATCCACTAAAGTTGTGTCCTCTTTTGGGATTTTGTCTTCCGGGCTCAAGTTATACGATACAGGGACAATCCAGGGTGTCAGGGAGTTGAATTCTCCTTATATTCCCCTCCCCCGTTTTCTATGCATACCCAATCCTCCCATACCTAATCCCCATCCCCTAATCTTATCATACCCATCCCTCGTCCCCTAATCTTATCATATCAATCCTCCATCTCCTAATCTTCCCATCCCCCATCCCCAATATTTAATCCCCTATCCCCAAATCTTCCCATCTTACATCCCTCCTCCCCCATCCTCTCATCCCCCCATTCCCCCAGTCCCCCAGTCCCCTATCTTCTATCACTGACCTTTTCATATCTTGATTCCTTTATTATGACCACGTCATCTTTTAATTTCTTATCTGACCTCCACCAGACGGTTTTAATCAGCTATGAAAGCTCAAGCTTGGTTTATTGAGACTATGGTGACCTTTCTTGTATTTTTATGTATATTTCCCGTTGTTTTTATTTATTAATATATATGTATTATAATTATTGTACATTCTAGTAATCGAGCCATTGTTGTTAACGTCTTCGAAGTGTACATACGCTGTCTGTGCTTCATAAAATTTCTTTGAACAATTAATATTTTTTTTTATTCAGCCGCCCTTACAACCTGGGCTATTGAAACCCTGGTTCAGTCTACGCGGTTCGACAGACACGTGAACGTGTGAACGGGGTATTTGGTTGTCGAACACGTTGGTCGAACCCCAAATACCCCGTTCACACGTTCACACATCACTTTAAACACGTGTCTGTCGAACCGCGTTCGAGGAACCGTTAGACCGCGTTAAACCCCCTCTTAGACAAAGCAGGTACATAAACACGTCATATATCCGTAGACAGAACGTGGAAGAAGGTAATGTAATGTTGAGTACAAAGGTCTGTACTAGTTGTAGTAAGGTTCAAGGTCTTCTTGCCTCAACTCTCCTAGCGAATCAATCGGACGTCACCTCAGTGTTGCTGTTGTTGTTATTGTTGTTGTTGTTGTTGTTGTAGTTGCTGCTGGCTTAATACTCAGTTTCATTGGACCATGACACTGGAATTACGTAGGAAACCAATCGCCTTTGCTCAGACTCCACTGGGAGAGAAACTCTCTCTCTCTCTCTCTCTCTCTCTCTCTCTCTCTCTCTCTCTCTCTCTCTCTCTCTCTCTCTCTCTCTCTCTCTCTCTCTCTCTCCTTTCTCTCTCTCTCTCTCTCTCTCTCTCTCTCTCTCTCTCTCTCTCTCTCTCTCTCTCTCTCTCTCTCTCTCTCTCTCTCTCTCTGTTTGTCTCTCTCTCCAGACTACCAAAGGACGTGGTAAACAGTTCCTCAGTTGAACAGTTCAAAAGACGGTTAGACAAGGTGATACACACATTAGCGTACAGTAAGTACTAGTGTGAATCTCCGGTAACCTTTTAACGGTACCTCCCCGGTACTATGGGCTGTAAAACCTTTTGAAGTACTGAGATTCCTTGAAACCCCTTTTTAACTCTCTTCTCTCCTCTCTCTCTCTCTCTCTCTCTCTCTCTCTCTCTCTCTCTCTCTCTCTCTCTCTCTCTCTCTCTCTCTCTCTCTCTCTCTCTCTCTCTCTCTCTCTCTCTCTCTCTCTCTCTCTCTCTCTCTCTCTCTCCCTCCCTCCCTCCCTCCCTCCCAGCAATCCGCGTCTAGAATATTAATCATAAAACATTATCAACGCGTGTTCAGATATGGAGGGAAGCTTGGATATGTGACCGGATGTACTTATTGTAGTTAAGTGGTTAACTAGACTACTACTGATGCCTCTGGATCATCCCAGCCCAATCTCAATCTCAATCTCAATCTCAATCTCATTACGCATCTTGTAACTTTTGTCCTCAATTTTAGCTTCCACCAGCTGAGGGACGACCTACACGAAGGAAATGATTCGTTTAGATAAACAACTAAGCAGTATGATGTCATGCCTGCCATTAGTTTTATTTTGTTTTATACATTAACTTATTATTATTATTTAATTTATTATTTACCTGTTTACTATTTATCATTGTCTATTTATTTTATTTATTTGTTTGTTTGTTTATTAGTTATTTTTCGCATACGACCTAATTGTGGACGGAGCAAAGGGTCTCTTGTCCACTTGTTCTTCATTTGTAAAAGAGCTGATCGAGTTTAGTCTCTTTAACCCTCTCGCTGAACGGGTTAATGAACTAACTCGATTAGTCCTTAGCTACACTGTGTTATTATATGGAATCTTTACTTAATCTATTCTGGTTACCATCAGGCGATTTATATTCAGCATAAGGAAGTCTCTGGGTCCGAAGCGGGTTAAGGAAATCACGAGAAGCCGTTAGGTGAATCAAGTTTAAGTAAACTAAGGTTATTCAGTCCAACCTGATTCTTAAAGAACCCAGCGTCCTTCAAGTTGCTACGATTTTTTTTTTTTTTTTGGGGGGGGGAGGGTGAGCGACTGTAGATAGCCGGGTCCTAATTAAGGGAGAGTTGCATCTGGCGAAGAAGGAACCGGTGGCAGAGGTGGAGGAAGGACGATGAGAGGAGGAGGGGAGGGGCGTGGGGGGGGAAGGAATATGGGAGAGTGGAGAGGGACATGGAGGTGGGAGAGGAGAGGAGAGGGGAAGGTGGAGTGAGGGAACGGAGAGGGTGAGGGGGTGGGAGAGGGGGGAGGGTGTGAGGTCGATGGAGAGACCTCGAGTGGCAGATTCTCGTAAATGAATAAAGAGAAAAAGAGCTACGGTTGATGTAGAAGGAAGAAGAGAGGAGTGTGGGTGGGTGAGTGGTGTTTCAGTAGAGAGAAAGAGAGAGAGAGAGAGAGAGTAAGGGAAGTTGCTGTATGAGAGACTTAGTACTGTAAAGAGAGAAGGGAGAATATTATGGACGTAGGGTCTCTTGCTGTTGTATATGGAGGAAGGAAGAAGAAGGAGAGCTGGAGGGGAATGGTATTTGTTAAAAAGAAAAGGAAAAAGAAAGAGGGAATATTACCAGTTGAAGGATTGATTTAGTTGCTGAAGTCGCTCGGGGAAGAGTCTCAATCAAGGGGAATTTTGGTGTGTCATGATGGAAGGAAATTGGGATCACAGATGTCCATGTTTTTTTTTTTAACTGTCGTAATATCGACCATTCCCCTCACTCTACAGTCCTACAGATTCTACAATCTACATAATCTTCAGGACGGTACACTTTTTAAGTGTCGCAGATTAAGGTAACAATAGAGATAAATATTTCACCTTTTTGAGTAAGACAGGCAAGTGAATAGAAAGGGATGACAGTCTGACACACGGTGAAAGAATAAAAAGGACCCCAAAAAAAAAAGAAAGTTGAGGACGGCTGTCGGAGACAGAGTGAGAGGAACTTGAGGGCGGTGGATCAGTTGCTGCAGGAAGTAGCTGAGGGAAGTCCTGATCCTGTGGATAAGTGGAGGAAGTAGAGAGGGGAAAAGAGACGTGTTGGTGTGGAAAGAGGGGAAAAGAGGGGTTTGTTACAACAGTGAGAGAGGGAAGTAAAGGGTTTTGTTGCTACAGAAGAGGGGAGCCGGAAGGATGCGACGGAGTCTTCAAGTTGTAGAAAGAAAGAAGAGTCTTAGGTTTCTGAAAGTGAGGCGGGAGAAGTCTTGTAGCTTAAAGAACGTCAGTTGACTTGTTATATTCTTTAAACCCTGAAGGGTTTTACTACTGTGGAGGTGGAGTCTTAAAATTGTAAACATGAGTGTGGGGAAGGTCTTTTTGAAGATGCTGGGGTTTAGGTCATCGTGAAGAGGAAAGGGTGGAATATCAAAGAAGGAATGAAGGAGCGGTTCCAAAGGCCTGGAATGTATTTTGGTAAGAGGAACCAATGTGTATATCTACTACAGTGCGGTCAATTTCCTTAGCTTACAGTAACATGGTACATCATAATATATACGAGTATGTATCAGTCATTCTCTGTTTTGTCTCTAAGCGCTTGCCATCTTATGGTTTACTGTTAGTAGTGCACTTTGCTACTTGTTCTGACCAGCTCCGTTTCCGGTCTTTTATCGCCTCCACAATATCTTTCTAGTCTGGATTCATATCTAACTTGCCCTCCTTCTGTCTTTGTGTTACTTTCAGAATCAACCTTATCATTGCCCTCTGTGCAGTCGTTACTTTGTTTTCATTGCCTTCGCCAGTTTCCAAATGACACATCCGTAGACTGGACGGAAGTGGAAGGTGAGCCAGTTGTTGTTTGCTGATGAACATAAGAACACAAGAATGAAGGAGACTTCAAGAGACCATAAGGCCTACACTAGGCAGCTCCGTATTCATCACCACCTGTCATCCCCGTCCATAAAGTTGTCTAATCGTTTCTTAAAACAACTGATAGTTTCAGCGCTTACTACATGGTTACTAAGTTTATTCCATTCGTCGACCACCCTATTAGTAAACCAATTCTTGCCTATTTCCTTCTTAAATCTAAATTTGTCCAGTTTATAACCATTACTGCGAGTCCTTCCCTGTTGTTTTAATATGATGACCTTGTTTGCTGCGAGGTAAGAGGAAGGATCTGTGACGGAGTCTGGGAAAGTGTGCTCTAGGAGGAACCTGTAAGTAAACGTGGGTGAAAGCAAAGTGATTAAATGTACAGGAGGCGAAGAAGGCAGTAAGCTGGAGATGAATCTTAAAGGAGAAAGGTTATAGAAAGTGAACAGTTTTAAACGTTTAGGGTCACATGCAGCAGGGAACGGAGATGTGGAGGTGAGGAACGAGCGAGGAAAACAAGTAAATGTCGTGGAGGAATGAAAAGTTTCAAGAGAAATAGTTATTTGAAGATCAATGTGTTAAGAAAATTGTATGAAGGGGTGATTGTGCCTACGAGACTATTTGGCAGAGACTTGGAATGTAAGGGAGGCAGAAAGGAGAATTTTAAGTGTGTTTGAAAGGAAGTATTTGATAATTATAATGGGTATTACGAGGATGGATAGGGTGAGAAATGAGGAGGTGAAGAGGAGAGTGGGTTTTGAAAGGGAGCTGGCAGATAGGGTGAGGTATCATAGTTAACCTTCTAAGTTGAATTAATTTATAAAGAATCTTAACGAGCACATTCATCTGAATGGCTTAGATCACGTGCTGGACCCATGGTCGACTGCTATAAACTTTCCCGAATGAGAGCTCATAGCTCATTAGATTGATTTATAGGTGATGTGACTTTACACCTACCGCAAATCCGTCCCTTGGTCAAGGGGAATAGTAACAGCTTGCAGTGTACAGTAGTGGGGTTTTCATGCTCTAAGTGGGGACACGTACTCGGTACCACAGCGTGGCGGACTTTGACGCTAACCACTACAGTGTGTGTGTGTGTTTGCATCCAATACCTATCTATACTCTAATTGCAGGATTCTTATTTTTTTTTATTTATTTTTTTTAGTTCCCTCAATATGCCTTATCCTTGATACCTTTTCTTTGTCACCTCTCCCCCAAATTTCATCTTTTTATTTTTTATTTTTCATTTCGTCTTTTTACTGAAATTTAATTTTTGCGTCTGCAGCCTCCTTCCCATTTTCTCCTGTTGAACTTTGCCGTTTTCTGTGACGGCTTTTTTTTATTTTCTCGTTCTCACTTTCTCCATTTTCCATGAACTGAACGTCCTTGAGTCTATTTTCTCTCTTTTTCTCTTTTTATTTATTCTCTCTCTCTCTCTCTCTCGCACTATCCCTCTCCACTTTTCTTCCTCGTCTGTCTTTTTGCATTTTGATTTGTTCACTTTCTTAAATGTATTTTCTCTTTAATTCTCCTGTCCCCCCGTTTTCTTTTGTTCAACTTGCCCCTCGTTTATTTTTGTTTTTTGTAAATCTTGAAAATTCTTTACCTCTGATTTAGTTTGCAGAACCTCCCGATTTTTTCTATATTTATTCATTTTACGCTATAGTTTCATTGACTTTCGTCTTATGAAGGATAGTTTGCATAGTTGTTTCAGTGTGGGTCGTCTCTTCGGTTCACGTTTTCTTTTTCAAACGATTTTTCGAGCTTCCCATTCTCGCCATTAAGCTTTCAGCATTCTCGACCTGGATGTGTCCCCTCTCCTCTCACTCACTCCCTCTCTCTCCCCTCTCTTCATCTCTCTCCCCTCTCTCCCCTCTCTTCATCTCTCTCCCCTCTCTCCATCTCTCTCTCCTCACTCACTCCCTCTCTCTCCCCTCAATCCCTCTCTCTCCCCTCTCTCCCTCTCCTCTCTCCATCGCCCTCCCCTCTCTCCATCTCCCTCCCCTCTCTCCATCTCCCTCCCCTCTCTCCATCTCCCTCCCCTCTCTCCATCTCCCTCCCCTCTCTCCATCTCCCTCCCCTCTCTCCATCTTCATCTCCTTTCTCCATCTCTCTCCCCTCTCTCCATCTCCCTCTCCTCTCTCCCTCCTCCTCCCCTCTCTCCCTCCCCCTCTCCTCTCTTCATCTCCCTCCCCTCTCTCCATCTTCCTCTCCTCTCTCCATCTCCCTCCCCTCTCTCCATCTCCCCTCTCTTCGTCTCCATCTCCCCTCACTCGGTCCTTCTCCCATTCTCCTCTCCTTTCTCCTGGCTGCTCTCCTTCCTTCCCCTCTTTTTCTTCCCCTCTTTTTTCTAACTTTTTCATGTCCCTTGGCACTTCCATTTCTTTCTCGCAACCCTCTTCCTTCCCCTCACTCTCCCTTCCCCTTTCTCCCCTCATATCTCCTCCTCGTTCTCTTTCTCCTCTTTCTCGTTTTCTCCTTTTCGTGTAGTCCCACTCTTTTATTTCTCCTCTAGTCTCCTGACCCGCTCCTCTCTTCTCTCTCTCTTCCCCTCAGTCTCCATTTCCCTTTCTCCCCTCTCGTTCTCTCTATTTCTTCTCTCTTCATCCTAGCGCTCTTTTCCTTTCTTATTTTTGTTTCCTTAATTTCTCTTTCTTTCCCCTCTCCAATTTCTCTTTTTCTATCTCACTTTTTTTCCCTTTGTATCTTCTATATATGATCCTCCTGTGTCCTTCCTTTACGGACCAGAGTTACCCATGATTATTTCACGGATGAAGACTCCCCACATAAAGAAAAATACTGATCACCTCTTGATTTTTGTCATCTCTTTCGGCTGTCCTCCTTAAAATTCCTCCTTTATCTCCTTTGTGACTCCTTGAAATTGTCCTCAAGGATAGAGGCACCGTTTCCTCTTTTTCTCCTTTATCATCACTTCTCTTTTTCTCTTCATCATTTTATGCTCTCTTCCCTCCCGCTCTTCTTTGCCTCTTGTATTGAAAAAAGAGTTTAGACAAGGAAAACAGCTTAGACAGGGACTGAAGAAAAGAATCCCATAAACAGGGCGGAGGAGGATAATCTTAATGTTTACTATACGAACAGCAGAATAAAATAGATTTGTTGAGAGGTAAAGCTTGTGTAGAAGGACTTCATATAATAGCTACTATTGAATCCTGGATCAATATGGTCGATGGACATTTCCGCCCAGAGATTGAGATGGAGGGATTTAGACTCCATCGCAAGGATAGGGAAGGAAGGAAGGGTGAGCATAGAACTTTTCGTTAAAAGTAAAGTTAAATGCATTATCAAAGACTCTATTTGACTGAGTATAGAGGAGACTGAACCTTTGTTGTGACAAACCTGTAAGGCGCCGCTGTACAAAAATGTTGTGATCATGGGAGATTTTAACTGTAGGAACATTAACTGGGACAACATACTATCAGATCAAGAGGCGAAAAAAATATTTGATGTGGTACAATACGATTTCTTGAAGCTATTGAATCCTGAATGTACGAAGGGGAGATTGCTTTGGACTTAATCTTAAAAAAAACGATCTAGTAAGAAACCTATTTTTGGGTGATATACTAAGTACTAGCGATAATCAAGAAATAAGATTTAAAATTAAACGGGAGGGAATGAACAGTAAGTATAACATATTAGTAAGAATAACATATTAGTACCTGACTTAGCTAATTTTGAAGAAATACCCTGAATAAGCTTGGTACCACTCCGAGGGTAATAAATCAGACCAAGGTACACGTGGGAAGTAGGAGAGCTCCCAAATAAGGTCGCTAACGAGGTCAACCCAGAGGTCACAAATGAGGTCAGGGGTCTAGAAGAATTGTGTAAAACCCTAACTGCTAGGATATATATATATATATATATATATATATATATATATATATATATATATATATATATATATATATATATATATATATTGAATCAGAGTTGATTTAATGGTAAAATTTTACTTTCGACCATTGTTGGAATATAGCACTACAAAATTAAGTAGTAATGTAATATGCAATTTTGTGTGCGGAAATGAAAATAATAAAAGTTGCTAAAACAGATTTCTTAAGTAACGAAGTCGTGTACTACGAATGGTACGCCATGTTTGTTATGGTAGATTCCGACGTCGGAGAAATGAAAGGACGATAAATTTGTCTAAACTAAAGTAAACTAACCTAACCTAACCGGTAAAATGTTACTTTCGACCATTGGAGGAATATAGCCATACAAAAGCTGAGAGTGGTTGAAAAGCCCGCCAACGTCTCTCACGACGACGACGATGAGGACCAGCCGGATGATATCTAATTTGCAGGTAATGATTTATTAAACACAGGTTAGGTTAGGTTAGTTTAGTTTAGTTTAGACAAATTTATCGTCCTTTCATTTCTCCGACGTCGGCATCTACCATAACAAACATGGCGTACCATTCGTCGTACACGACTTCGTTACTTAAGAAATCTGTTTTAGCAACTTTTTTATTTTCATTTCCGCACACAAAATTGCATATTTCGTTTATACATTTTAATTTACAAAATTACTATTTAATTTTGTATTGCTATATTCCTACAATGGTCGAAAGTAAAATTTTACCTATTTAATATATATATATATATATATATATATATATATATATATATATATATATATAAATATATATATGTATGTATGTAGATATGTATATCTGGGTGTATATATATGTATTGAATCAGAGTTGATTTATTTAATATATATATATATATATATATATAAAATGTATGTATATATGTAGATATATATGTATAAATGGGTATACTTGCTGTTTGTGTCTGTGTAAGTGTGTATGTGTGTGTAATAGAGCATTAGGTTTCATTTCTAGGATGGTTACAAATAAAAGTGCAGAGGTAATTATCAAACTTTAGCGTTAGACCCATTCTTGACTATGCGGTACAGTTTTTTTCTCCATCTTATGGAATTAACATTAGTTTACTAGAATCAGTACAGAGGAGAATGACCAAAATGTTACATGGGCTCAGAAA
>NC_134792.1:56933539-56943539 GCF_046742065.1 Oratosquilla oratoria | reverse complement strand
AATCCCTTCTCATTAACCCTATCACCCTAATTAAGCCTTATAAGGGGAAAAGGGCCGTGGGTATGAGTGAGTGTGTGTGTGTGCGTGTGTGTGCGTGTGTGTGTGTGTGCGTGCGTGTTCTAATGGGTGATTTCATAAAGCTAGGAGGATCCCCATAACGCATTAAAAGATAATAGACTGATTTCTCTTCTCAGGTCTTTTTTTTTTTTTTTTTTTTTTTTTACCAAATCAGACCACGACCCGACCATTTCATTCAGCTGATGAAAAATCATCTTCCTCGGTGTGAGATCGAACTCTACTTTCATTTAAATCAATAGGGATTGTCGTCGTTTTATTCTGGCTACCACTAGACGATTTTATTCAGGTGAAGGATGAGAAAAGCAACCTAGCTTCTCATCTGACGGAGTATCAAGCGGAGTTCCTCAGGGTTCATTCAAAGACATCCAGTTCAATATAATCGTCTGACACTCGCATCATCGCAATCCAGAAGCCTGAACATAAGAATAAAGGAGACTGCAAGAGACCTCAAGGTCTACACTAGGCAGTCCCATGTCCATTACCACCTATCATCCCCATCCATGAAGTTATCTAACCTTTTCTTAAAACAACCAATAGTTTCAGCGTTTACTACCTGGCAACTAAATCTATTTCATTCATTAACCACTTTGTTGGTAAACCAATTCTTGCCTTTTTACTTCTTAAGCCTAAATTTGTCCAATTTAAATTACTGCAAGTCCTGCCTTGCTGTCTTAATATGAAACACAAGATTCTTTTCCTCATATTAATAGATTTGTTCGTAGTCAACCAAAACAAAATCATTAAGGATAGTCATCAAAGCGAGATAGCTAGTTAGTGGGATTTTTAGGCATAGGCTACATCCTTAGTGGGATTAAAATGCAGTAAATCTGTCTTTCATGAATACATTCCTTTAAGAAACCTATGCTCATGGGGCCTAACCTCTACGAAATCTCTTCTTCGCGGGATAATTCTTCATTAGTTTCCTCCCTTAGTGTGCTCTCCCTTTAATGCGAGCCTCAGGTAGTGTAGTTCCCCACTCGTGGGGGGGGGGGGGTCTCCCTTTAGAGTAATCTTTTTCTTACTGGGTTAAGGTCTTACCTTATTAGGACTTTTTCTCAGAAGAACAAATCCTATGGGGAACGCGAGGTCCTTAGAGGAATCTCGTCTTACTTGAATCCAGCGTCCTTTAACGACCTAGTTACCCGTAGGAGCGGGGCAGGATCGGACAGGACTGGCTGGAGTTACAGTTTGGGAAGGTAGGGGGGGATTGTATCCTCCAATTAGAGCAAAGGAGGGGGGGGGATTACTCCACCAATTAGAGCGGGGAGGAGGGGGGAGATTCCTCCACCAATTAGAGCAGGGAGGGGTGACTAGGAGTCCCTTGCTCATTTGTACGCCTACCGCTTTTCATTCTATTAACGAGGCTATTTTCATCACGGGACGTTCCTCCCCCTTCTCTAGTAGAACAGTAACTCTTTAAGCGGACATCTCATCCTCCCAGACCTCTCCCAGCTTATGGGGGCCTGTTTCTAGAGAGCGGTGCCTCAGATCTAGAAAGGCGGTTTTTCTTCCTGTGGCTTTTTTATCTAGTAAGGATGTCTTTTCCTGCGATGAGAGAAGAGGTTGTGTCTTTCGTAAGTGGAGTGCGGGGACTCTTAGTGGGAGTGCCGTGGGTATAATACAAGAGCTGCTCTTGCCAAAAAGAGAGTGTCACTCTTGGCAAAAAGAGAGTGTCACTCTTGGCAATGGTCATGTGCTGGAACTTGCCTGAATGCCACTCTTAGATGCGAGAGAGCCGTGCCAAGTAGACTCTTGCGTTACAATGCAAGTGTCGGACCTTTTACAACGGGATTGCCACAGGGCTCTCACGTTTGCATCAAGGTCTCCGTCATCTTACCGCGTTCTTCTTGTTCCTCTTTCTTCTCCCTTTTCCCAGCCTACGCCTCCGTTCTTCCTCTTCGTCTTCCTCTTCTTTCTTCACGTCCGCCGCATGCGGAGGAAGTGCCCTACTGTAGCGGAAGCTTCCCTCCTGTAGATCCAGACGAACTTCACTTTTAAAGGAAAAGGATTCCCTTCTTCAGTATGACAGACCCTCCTCACTGGGATTGTCCCTCTTAAAGAGGAACTGTTTGCTTCAAGCGGGATTCTTCCGCGACCCACCTCTCCCTCCCTTCCTCCCTCCCTCCCAGTTCTTGGCTTAAAAGGAGGAACAGTCCTCTCCCCCTTCCCCCTCCCCCTTCCCCCACCCCCTCCCCCCTCTTTCATCCGCAAGCGGAAGGATTGTGCTCTTTCCTTCTCCCCCTCCTCTTTTTCTCCCCGCTTTCTTTCCTCTCCCTCTCCTCTCTTCTGTTGGAGGCCTATGACCTCTCTATCCTTCATCCTTCCACACCATCCTATCTTCCTGTCCTTCGTCCTTTCCCATCCTTCACCCTCTCTCCTTCTTTCTTTGTCCAAAGGCGTGTCTCCTTCTCTTTCTTCCCTCCAACCCAACTCACTTTTCTTTGCCACATGGCCTCCACTCCTCCCTTTCCTGCCTCCTTGATCCCTTTCCTCTTCTCCAGAAAGATTTATTTTCTTTGCCCGTGGCTCTTCAGGTCCAGTTGGTTCTTCTCTTCCTTATGCTCAGCCAAGGAAGGCCCGGCTACGTGGCTGGATGTCGACAGAAGCCTCCGAAGCTTCTCTTGTCTGTGCTTCGATGCTAAGCCGATGACAAATACTCACATAGAACCTCTGGGCCGGTGTTGTTGTTTTTTTTCACCCTTCCTGAGAGGAGTCTCGAGTTGATTTCCCAACACAAAACCTGGACTCAGTTTGGAAGGTCTGCCCGTTTATGGGGGAAATGCAGTGCCTTGCTCTATTCACTGCCTAGTGGGAAAGACACATCTCACCTCTTAGTTACCCTCGTGGTGCTCCGTTGGTCCCTTGGGAGAGTCTCCTTCTTGTGGAAAACCCAATTGCCTCCCGTTGAGAAATACAACAGCACCGGATGCTATTCACCGTTCTTTCGCGCTCGTAGGGTCGATCTTGTTATTGTTCTTTCTTCGTCTATCACCCTTATCGCCGGAAGGACTTGTTCTCTTGGGCTCTGATCTGTTCCTCTTTTGCACAGGATGCTTGCCTTGATCGGGTCTCTTTAAAACGGCCGTGTAGAACCAACTGACTGGCGGGATTGGCTTTTCGTGTACACACACACGCACACACACACACACACACACACACACACACACACACACACACACACACACACACACACACACACACACACACACACACACACACACACACACACACACACACACACACATCCATCTATACATGCGCACAAACGCAAATGTGTCTATGTCTGGGTGTGTATTTACATATAGACAAATTGCTAACACACTGGTGCGCGCACGCACGTACACATGAGCGTGCGCACACACACACACACACACACACACACACACACACACACACACACACACACACACACACACACACACACACACACACACACACACACAAGCACATATATATACTTGTATAAATATGTACATATCTGCATAACATCCATACATATATACTTATATAAACACACTTATACATACATACATGAATACATATACATACATACATCCGTACATATATAGGCACGATAATCGAAGAGTAAGATACAGGGCCTCAAGAGAGTTGATCCTTTCCTGTATACTACAATTTGGTAAATATATACATTCATATATATGTGTGTGTGTGTGTGTGTGTGTATGTATGTGTGTGAATGTGTAATATCATGTCTGTGTGCGTGTGTGTGTGTGTGTGAATGTGTAATATATATATATATATATACATATATATATATATATATATATATATATAGTGTGTGTGTGTGTGTGTGTGTGTGTACCTAGTTGTAGTTAGTGTACAGGAAAGGAGCGTCTTTCTTTGGGTCATGTCTGTGTGTATGTGTATGCGCGCACGCATTTGTGTGTGCGCGAGTTTATGTGTGTGTGTGTATCTTCCCATATGCGCGATGACCATACATACATGCACACAAAGTGGTATAATACACTCGGAGACCCTGTCTTCTTTAGCGAAAACCCGCCAAGACAATGGCGGTTTTGGCGGCTTTGTCTTTGGCTTCAGCATCCGTTCGCGGCTGTTTTCCCGCCAAAGTTGGTATATTTACATGTTGGCAACCACTGCAGGAGTGTTTTCTTTGAGGGGACGATGGAATCATTCTCTCGGCCGTCAGAGGGTTGAAGACAATAGCCTCTTTCCTTCAAAAAAGACTTTGAACCCTTTGTCCTCCTCTAAAGGGTTATCACATTGGGCTAATTTTCCTTCGACCTCCGATTAATCGGCGGTAACCTCCCACTTCCAGCAAATTTTTTCCCACCGCACAATCACTGTCATTTAATATGCTGGATGAAAGTTATCTTCCTTCACCATATCAGACTCCTTTCCGAAAGTTGCTGGCTGAAAATTTGCTCCGCTTGTCGGAGGAAAAATAACCCAGTATGATACCGCCTTAAAGGGGTGGGCCGTACTCGCTACTGAATATTTAGTAGTTCGTGTTAACTTAAACGAAACCTGTGAATTAGACCAACACGTTAACTTAGGAACGTCCCTCTTTAGTTGATGGCGCCTTAGCTGACGAAGATGATGATCTCAGTTAAAAACAAAAAGACTCGAAGGAGTATTGTTAGTTTGAAAATGTTAAATCTGAGAACATAGACTGAAGTGAAAGAAAATACCCGAAAGATAATTAAACAAATATATAATATATAGATACATAGATAAACACATAAGCGTAGCTATCTGTCTATCTATATACCAAAAGGGAGTGTTACTATATCGTGAGGTCTACCACAAACTATAGCGTTAGATCTACCTGCCATTAGCACTGTAGTGTGAGGTCTACCATTTCCATACATTTATTTTAGCGATAAACACATAATTTGTACATTTCCTAGGAATGACTTAGATAATTGGATTTCTAATTACATTCATATTAAAGGAAGAAAAGTAAAGATAAACATGATATTATATATTTAGGTCTCTTTGCCCTTATAAGGAAGGCAGCAAACCCATTTCCATCCGTCACCTATTTTATAATAAATAGATGATTAGATAACAATGGATAAATAAATGAATAAAAAATAAATTAATAGATAAATACATAAATAACAAGTAAATAGATAGCTAAATGAATTAATAGATAATAGATAATGAGCAGTTAGATAAATGAATAGATAGATAATTAGATAACAATAGATAAATAAATGAATAAACAATTAAATTAATAGATAAATACATAAATGATGAATAAGTAAATAGATAAATAAATTAATAAATAATTTATAAATAATGAGCGATTAGGTAAATGAATCAATAGAAAAATAGGTAAATGAATAGATAAATGAATAAATTAGACTCCTTTATTCTTGCTCCATCGTCCATCGTAACATATTGGTACAACAAGGGCAGTGAAAAGGTTAAGCAAGGGTCTTCTAGACTTAAAGAAAAGAAAAGAAAATTATGTTGACCATCAAGAAAATATACAAAATTCTTGTTGATGACGCTTTCTTGAAGAAAATCACTAGACACGCAAAAAAAAAAAAAAAAAAAAAAAATAATAATATAATGAAAAAAAAAGTAACAAAAATAAATAAAATAAAATAAAATAAGTAACAAAAAATAAATAAAATAAGATAACATAAAATAAACAATACAAAATAAAATAAAATAACAAAAATAAATAAATAAAAATAAATAAATAAATGACTTTTCGATAAAGATAAAGAAATCTAGCTCGAAACGGGTCCACCATGCACCTCTCCCCTTCCTTGAACGTGATCATTACGGACCGTGACCCCAATTATATGGAACATTCCCTAAAATCTTCGAACCCCGTAACACCTCGTGGTCCCCCTCCGAACAGGATCACTAAGGATCGTTACCCCTTCCCTTACAAACCCGGACCTCTCTTTGCACGAGGTCTATATGGATCGGGACCCCCGTTGCTGATATCCTTTCCAGAACCTCCTGGAGTCGGGTCGAGGCATTCCAGGACCCTGGAACATCTGGAGGTCGAGTCATAGAAGCCGTGGTGGTCGGGAGGGGGGGAGGTTGAGCAGGGGGAAAGGGAAGGGGAAGGGGGGATGGGTAGATGGATGTGAGGGGAGGAATTGTAGGGGAAGGGGGAAGGAGAAGGGAGTTTAGGGGGAAGGGGGAGAAGGATGTATAAGCGGAGGGAGACTGGGAAGGGGAGGGGAGAGGGGAGACGAAGAGGGGGAGGGAGAGAGGGGAGACGGAGAGGGGGAGAGAGGGGAGGGGGAAGGAGAGGGGGACGGGGGGAGGGAGAGAGGGGAGACGGGGAGGGAGAGAGGGGAGACGGGGAGGGAGAGGGAGAGAGGGGAAACGGGGAGGGGGAGATGGAGAGAGGGAGGGGGAGAGAGAGGGGACAGGGGATAAATAGAAAGAAGGTTAATGCGATGTAGGGAAGAGAAGGATGATAAGAATGAAATTAAATAATGAAGAGAAAAGAGTTTAAAGAGTAAGTGGGAGTAAAGGAAGAGAAATCGAGGAAGAGAGTGTAAGGCGAAGGTAAAGAAGAGAGGTAGTGAATTGGGGGTGGGAGGGAGAGGAGGGAGAACGAGTGAAGGGGAAGAGAGTGGGAAGAGAAGGGGTCAGGTCCAAATGAATGAAATAGTGTGAATCTGGGTGACCCCAATATATAAATATATATATATATATATATATAAATATATATATATATATATATATATATAATATATAATAATAATAAAATTAATAGTAATAAGTAGTACTACGCCCTGTATCTGTGCAGTACTTCGTTAATATTATTCTGGCTAACGACATTATTAATTTGAGAGGAAAAGGGCATTGCGGTCGTAAAGGGGGGAGGGAGGGAGGGAGGGAGAGGAGGAAAGCGGAGGAGAGGGGAGAAGGTGGGAGAGGAGAAGGTAGAGGGCATGTGATGGAAGGGGGGGATAGACAGTCAGAGGGGAAAGGAGTAGGGGGAGGTGGGGGGAAGCGGGGTGTGGGGAGAGGGGGAAGAGGGAGGGGGGAGGGGGAAGGGGGGAGGAGAGAAATGAGGAGGGATTTAGTTAGGGCCGACGGGTGTGGTGGTAGGGAGTGGAAGGTGGTGAACGATTGAGAAATGCATTTCCATTTTGGTGGTGGCGATGGTGCGAGGGGACGAGGTGGAGGTGATGTGTAGGCGGATAGAGAGTGCGACTGTACGAGAATTAACGTCTTAAAGACAACGTCGCTGTTCTGAGCTGAAACGAATAGTCTGCCGCTAGATGGAATAAAATATGTAAAGTGAGCCGTCCAGGCGAGGGTGTAGGACTCTTAGGAGGTGACTTGGTCCGGGGTCCTTCAAGAAGGGAGTTCTCCTCCCGACGAAGGAGCGGAGAACTACCTGACGAAGAACAAAGGAGGAAGCTATGCGAAGTAAACGATCAATACGCCAAAGGATAAATCACGAAATGGAGGGGAGGAAGGGGGGAGGAGAAGGGGAAATAAGGAGGAGGTGGAGGGGGAGGAGAGGAAGGCTAGAGAAGAGGAAGAGGAGAGGAAGGCTAGAGAAGAGGAAGAGGAGGCGGGGAGGGGGGAGGATAACGAGGAGGAGAGGAAGAGGGTAGAGGTACGAATGGACGGGAAAAGGAGGAGTAGTGCGTGGAGTGAGAGGTGGAGGAGGAGTGGGGAGGAGTGAGGATGCTAGTTCTTGGTCGAAAGAAGGGAAGAAGGGAGGAAGAGGGAGGAGATAATAGAAAGGAGGATGAGATGAAGGGAAGGAGGGAGGAGGGTAAATGAGGAGTGAAGAGAGGAGGGGAGGAATGATGAGGAGGGAAGATGAGGATAAGGGAAAGGGGAAGGAGGGGGAGTGTATATCAGAGGAGAAGGGAGTGGGAGGGGAGGAAGGAAGAGGAGAATTAGGAGAAAGAAAAGAGGGAAAGAGGAAGAGAGAAAGGGGGAGGAAAGGGAGACAGAGAAGAGGTAAAGACAACAAGGAGGAGGAAGAAGGAAGAATGGGAAGAGGAGATGAGGTGTATGTATGAAAGAGAGAGAGAGAGAGAGGGAGAGAGGAATCGGGGGAAGGAGAAGAATGAAAGGAAGAAGAGCAAATGAAATAACGCCAGGATTAAGAAAAAATGACAATAAAAGGAAAAATATAAAAAAAAAAATGGAAAATAATCGTGAGCACTGAGGGTGGAGAAGGGAAGTATAGGGAGGGAAAGAAACAGGGGAGTGTTAGGGAGTTTCTTTATGGGGAGAGTAGGGAGTGGAAGTCTTAGGGGGAGTTAGGGGGCGAAGGGTGTGGGGTAGATTTTTTTTTTTTTTTTTGGTAACGTGTCATAGTTTGGAAGGAGGGAAGATAAATGGTGACGGAGGGGACGGGAGGGAGGAGGGAGAGGAGGTGTAATAGTAACTGAATCAAAGAAAACGGACGATTGAGACAATAGGACGAAAATGATGCAAGTGGATACAAATGAAGAGTGGTTCTGCAGCGTCCCATTGGTCCATGACTCGTCCAAATGAGAGAACGAAGCTTGATAAAGAAAAATTGAAAGAATAATTGGAATAAAAGAAATACAAGAGTAAAACAGACACGAGGGAAGAAGTAGAGTTCATGATGGACGTCGACGGCGCAGTTGACGGAGTTAACGATAAATGTGATAACAAAAACCGTCTAGATTGATGACAGGAATAGAAAATGAATAGGATGATGATACAAAACACACTCACACACGCTCTGAGCTCTCTTCCGGGTGGGAAATAGCTGTCGATCATGAGTCTAACACGTGGTCCAAAGACCATGGTGAATCTCTCTCTCTCTCTTTCACACACACACACACACACACACACACACACACACACACACACACACACACACACACACACACACACACACACACACACACCCAAACACACACACACACACACACACACACACACACACACACACACACACACACACACACACACACACACACACACACACCAGGAACATTATGGTCGAGGCATTAAGACTATTGAAAATGAAAATGATTATTCAATTCATGGACGGAGAGATGATTAACAATTCATAGAGAACCTAATCCGACCCAGATAAGAGTATGTAGTAGTGGTGTGAATTTCGAAAGAAAAAAAATATATATGTATATATATATGTATATATATATATATATATATATATATATATATATATATATATATATACATACACACACACAACATTAAATGGGTCCCAGTGAACAGATGTACATTTTTATCAACCACAATTCACTCTAATTCTAAGCCATCAACATCGAGAAACTCGAGGAGGCCAACATGCTAGCACGGGTTCGAGTCATTGGCTGTACCGCGTTTCAATTTCTGCATGTTGGCTTCCTCGAGTTTCTCGATGTTGATGGCTTAGAATAAAAGGGAATTGTGGTTGATAAAAATGTGTGTGTATATATATATATATATGTATATATATATATATAGATATATATACATAAGATCGAGAGAGTATAAAATGCAACATCCAAATTGATTTACATCATAACAGGTTCTCATGAAGCGAAGAAAGATTAGAAGCGTAGGACATGTAATCAATAAGGAAAAAAACTGATGACATGATCATGGTGTTCATATTAATGAAGAAAGTGGAGGAATATCGCTTGGGACAGGACGAGAAGACTTCTCGAGTTTATGAAATTGGAGAAAACGATATGATTGAGGATATCAAGAAACACTGTGTACGCACAAATTCGCCAACTCATGGAATAACCTTATAAGGGCATAGTCAAGTCAGGTCAAATGTCTGAAATCAATTTAGATTCAATTTTGACCGATGAAGAAGACGAGATGGGATTGTAGAATTGACACACACACACACACACATACACACACACACACACACACACACACACACACACACACACACACACACACACACACACACACACACACACACACACACACACAC
>NC_134792.1:56923539-56931039 GCF_046742065.1 Oratosquilla oratoria | reverse complement strand
TCCGTCTTCTTCGTTCTCAGACTCTCCGAACTCTGGTTCAAAGGTTCTTGGGTCTTACGCCGAAAACCTGAAGACGCCTTCGGCCTCAGAAGCTCCCAAGTCTTCTTCCAACCTCCGTGTGTAGGATCGTTCCTGGAAGTAGAGGTGCTCCGTCTTCTTCGTTCTCAGACTCTCCGAACTCGGGTTCAAAGGTTCTTGGGTCTTACGCCGAAAACCTGAAGACGCCTTCGGCCTCAGAAGCTCCCAAGTCCTCTTCCTCTTTCTTCATCCTCCTCCTCCTCCAGGATGATGTCCTTGTCGTCTTTACCAGCTCGTCTACGTCCATACCGTAGAATTTCTCACTCTTACACAAACCAACGCCTCTTTCACAATGCACCACCGAGTGGAGGACCTCATTAACATTACCTCCACCAACACCAACACCGCACCAGTCTCTGCTACATTCCCCCTCGCCGTCTCGGCCTCCGTTTCCGCCTTCGCCTCCCCCTCCCCCTCCACCACCTCCTGGTCCTCCTATTTCTTAGCCTTACCGTTCTCTCCTCTATCTAATCCTCCTCCTCCTCCTCCTCCTCCTCCTTCTTCTTCTGCTCTTCACTTATGTTCACGGAAAGCTGCCTCCTACCTATGACGTGGCCATTACTTACAAGACGCTCTCATCACATTCGTTTTCTCCTCCTCCTCCTCTTCTCTCCTCTTTTCCTCCTCTTTTCCTACTTTTTCAGCCTCTTTTCCACCTCTTCCCTCGTCTTCCTTCCTTTGTTCCTCCTCTTTCTTCCTCTTTTCCTCCTCTTGCAACCTCTTTTCTTCCTCTTCCCTCCTCTTTTCCTCCTCTTCCTTTTTTCCTCCTCTTCCATCCTCTTTTCGTCCTTTCCCTCCTCTTTTCCTCCTCTTCCTTCCTCTTTTCCTCCTCTTCCATCCTCTTTTCGTCCTCTTCCCTCCTCTTTTCCTCCTCTTCCACCCGCTTTTCGTCCTCTTCTCTCCTCTTTTCGTCCTCCTCCTTCCTCTTTTCGTTCTCTTCCTTCCTCACCCATCCGACTTCGAAAAATCTTTAGTTCTTTCGAACTAATAATTTTTTTTTTTATTCCTGACACCAGACAATTCTGTTCATCTTAGAGGAACCACAGGACATAACAGGGTTAACAAGAGTCTTACCTTCTTTCCGTCCTTCGTCAGCTCTCTCCCTTCCTCTCTCCCTCCCTCCCTCCCTCTCTCTCTTTCCTCTTCCTCCGTCTCTGACCTCCATTCACATATCTTTTCCTCTTATCATCTACTCGTCAATCTCCTTCGCCTCATCTTCATTTCCTTAACTCCTTTTTTCCCTCCTCTTTCCTCTTCCCTTTCTATTTCCTTCACAGTAGTTTCCTCCCCCTCCTTCCTCCTCCTCCTCCCTCCTATCCCTCTTCCTCGTCTTTCTCTTCCTCCTCCTCCTCCCCCTTTCATAACCCCTCTTAACAGTCATTCATTATCTTTTCATCATCCATTTACCTCTTTTTTCCTTCCTTTCCCATCATTCCTTCCTTTCCTTCCTTTTCCCCCTCCCTCTCTTTCCTTCCAGTTCCGTCCTCCCTCCTCCCCCCCACCCTCAGCCTCTCCATTTCCCTTCTCAACCTCCCAACCAACTCCAAATATGTAAAATACGAAGGATGTGGTGCCAGAGTGTGGTGGAAATTTGGGAGTCGTTGGGGAGGGGGGCGCGTCTCCCCGTTTATCGTTCGCATTTCCAGTTTCTATCGCTCACCCTGACTGAAAAAGGCCCACTCCCACACCCGCCGTAACAATATACAACACACGTTTAATTAATACGACGAGAGACTCCAGGATGATACTGGAATAGTTATGAGAAACTCTTGAGTGTGTCTTAAGGCCCACGGTTACTTGAGGCACACCGGCTCTAAGCCACAAGACCCCTGGTGAGTCTTGTTCTCGAACGATTTAGACACATTTGTGCTTACATAGGCAGACACAAGGAGTGACTCAGACACACATACAAAGGCACACGACACAGACGTGCACACAAAAAAATAGACACACATCTATAGAAATATATACCACACACACACACACACACACACACACACACACACACACACACACACACACACACACACACACACACACACACACACACACACACACACACACACACACACACACACAAAGCCGAAATACTCCAATCCTACAACTTTTACGAGGCTGAAATTTCCGCGAATAGGCATGAAGGAAATCATTCTTTGTCCAACTTTTCACCCTTCCAATACACCTCTCTCTTGTAAAAAATAAGATAAAAATAAAATAAAGATAAAAAAGTTTGAAAAAAGGACTTATAAATATCAAATAAGTTCATCCATTATCTTTTTCTTCTTCTCCAGGTTGGCCTAGGGAGGTGTACGGTTGATAAACGATAGGTTTGGCTGCGTGTTACAGGATTTTTTTTTGGGGGGGGAATGTTATGAAATTCAGGGTGAAGGGAAAGAGAGCTTTTAGTAGTATTGAATCCATTTTTTTTTGGGGGGGGGTCTGTTGCTGGGCATTTTCTTTCATTGTCCGCCTTGCCCCCTTATAGATCTCCACTCTGCTTTTCTCGCTAATTTTTTTTTTCTCCTGTTTTTCTCTTTCTCTCTCTCTTTTTTTTTTTCTTCTCAAAATTCCACTCTAGTTCTCTGGAACTAGAGTCGAGACTCTTTGTTTGTCAAATTCATCACTGTGGTGAGGTACTTCATTACAACTAGTTCTAGTTAATCTCAGACAATCCTAGGCATTGGTTGTTAGAGCTTGTTGTAGATCGTTCTACACACACACACACACACACACACACACACACACACACACACACACACACACACACACACACACACACACACACACACACACACACACACACATATATATATATAAACACATATGATTTATTTATTTATTTATTTTTATTCCTTTTTCAATGTTTGCTGGGCTGTCACTTGCGAAACAGTTTCCACATGAAACAGGAGTTTGGATCAAAGTACTTTTGCATACGTGATTCCTGGTTTAATTGTTATGGAATTGACTTTGGTTTGAGTTTCTCAAAAACGCACGTGCTTCGAGACTGAGGCTGAGGACTTCACGTTCAAAGCATATTGTCCAGTGTAGAGAGAATACTACGTGGTTTTGTCTAGATTTTACGTACTTAACTGAATTTGGACAATATGAGCTGGGGCCGAGCAGTGCACACGTATACCTACTGGTCGGTAACATCGCTCCTTGGAGTTTCCAAGACGTTGGTAATTAAAACAGGGACGTGGGCTTAGGTAGTATTTTATTTCTCGGTGTCTCAAGTATCCTGCTTGAAGAAGGTTAAGGTCAATGTAGAAAATTTATACCATTGGTTGTTCTTTTTGTATGGTAAAATTGGATTACTTTTCATTCAAGGGTTGCTTCAGTAATCGTGCAACTACCATCAATTGCCAATGACGTGTACATATGATCTTAAAATTGAGAATTCATTGGGGCCGAAATAGGAGTAATTGAGTTTGGAAGTTGGTGACACGCTTAGGTTAGGCCTATGTAGTACAGCGATGAAATGTAAAAATGACAGAAAGGTAAGCTTAGAAGAGGGAGGAAAGTGATAGTGGTATGGTGATAAATGCGTATAATGATAATCGCGTATAGAAACATTTACACATCCCAGTTCATGATACTATTGTGTAAAGGATGAGATGTATGTATAAAGTCTTCATCTCTCAAGCCCAAATACAGTGTTCTCAACGTAAACTCTTCAGTTAGAGCTGCCTACATGAAATCATGCTACTGCTAACACAACGATACTCCAAGATACGCGTCAGCTACAACAGGGGTGATTTCACCATACTTTTTTTTTTTTTTTTTTTTTTTTTTCCCTCAAGGACATCTATCATCACCATTTCCGACGTTTCTCCATAATTTGGAGTTGATTATCCCGACAGTGTAGGGCTGAGTACCACAACGTTGATGTTGAAGTGTCGTATGCGGATCAATTTAGATTAAGACACTGGCAAGAGTAGTGAGGGATTGAACTTAGTCGTATTCAACCTTGGATTTAAGCTCCACTATTAGGAATTTATACAACTGGGTCAGAATTTGATGGATTTTTCTAAATAAAGCGATGAAGTCTGTATTCACTTTGAAGGTACTCTGTGCAGTAAGAAACGGTTCACTTGTTTTGTTGAGGGTAAAAAACACTGAGTAGTTCTTGTTGGGATCCACTTCATATCGGTGTGAGTCGGGGTGAGGATTGGAGGGTCGATGGTTCAAGTTTATGACTACTGTGTCGTCGACTGTTATTGGGGTAGATAACGACTATATTCAGTGGCCGTTCTGTTGCGGCAGTGGTGATAGTTATCCACTCCACTGGGGAGGGGTCAGGGGTGCAAGTCTTTCCAATGGCGTCATCAGGGCAAACTAGGTCAAGGTTGGAGGGTCATCGAATTATTTTTAGGTGGGGCAGTATTGCAAGATGGGGCGGGGATTGTTGTCGCAGATTGAGTAATCTTACCGGGGGCGTCTCCCCAGCCAGGGGGAGGAAGGGCTGGCTATGTTTGAAACGTCTTTTCTCGTCTCTTCCCGTGTTGGGTGAGCGGGTCCTAAAAAGGGCTGCTCAGACGTGCAGGTTGACTGTCCAGATCTCCGTACTGGGTGACCACTGGATCTACATCGCCTCCGTGTTGTTTGAGAACAGGGGGTTGTTCGGGAAGGACAAAGTTAATGTTCGATAGCAAGAGGGAAAGACAGGGAGTGAATGAGATGTAAATCACAGTGGATCACAAAGTGATGAGGCAACAGTTAGTCATCCTCTGAGGAAAGCCTAACCTAGTACTTTCGTGTAAGTGTGTGTGTGTGTGTGTGTGTGTGTGTGTGTGTGTGTGTGTGTGTGTGTGTGTGTGATTCATTCACCATGGTCTTGGATCACGTGTTGGACTCGTGATCGACAGTTATTATCATCCCGTATGAGAGCTCAGAGCTCGTATGACCGATCTATGGGTAATATTGTGATCTTACACGCACATACCCCCCAACTCCCCGCCCACGAGAGTTGGAGTAACAACCCACACCGCAGTGATACCGCCGTAGTGGCAGGCAAGAACTCTAACCACTGCGCCACGAGATTGTGTAAGTGTGTGTGTGTGTGCGTGTTTGTGTGTGCGTGTGTGTGTGCCTTCTTTAAGGATTTGATTCTGATTGAAACAAAACGATTCTATTCAGCTTAGAGAAACCCGTCGGTAGGAAATTGTTTTCAGTAAATTACCTCTTAATTCTTTACTGCCTAAGGAGAAAGTTGATCCTCTTTAAGGTTTTTATTCTGGTGTGAGCTAGACTATTTCATTCAGCTGAGAGTGGTCCTCAGGGGGGGGGGGTAAAGGGATTGCCCGGCCGTGCCTATTCGCAGTCTGCAATTTATTTATTGCAATTTCTCGCCTTGCAATTAATGACGATCGGCGGTTGCCTTCCTCTGAGAGTTTGACTCCGTTTTCGTTGTGTTTCTTTTATCTTCGTTTTCTTTTTTTTTCACTTTATTGCTTCGACGCACTCTCTGTCTCTGTGCTTATTCAAGCAGTCCTCTCCTTGACTGTTATGTGTTTCTGTATTTCTTCGGTTCATTTTATCTTTTATCATCGCTCATTATGTGTCGAGAAGGCTGCATAGACCTTTCCTCCTTCGTTATAATTAATTGCCTTCAGTCCATTCCCCACCGCGATCATCCACTTGCTTTAATGGAATCGCTTGTTGAAACACCAGAACAGAGTCAATAGCGTGTCATAAGGTATAAACTATTCTTTGAGACATCTCCTCCTATAGTTCTGGAACTGTCTTCAGACTGAATAGAATTGTGTGATATTAGTCATATTTATAAAGATTTACGGTGATGTTAGCTATCTGAACGGCTTAGAATCTATTTAGGCGATGTCAGGAAGAGGGGCTGTTCGAGGCTGCCAGGTTGAGCGAGTTCGTAGTTGGGGTACATTAGATTCCCTGTTTCAAAAGGTGAAGAACCTAAGAATGAAGGAGACTGCAAGAGACCATAAGGCCAACACTAGGCAGTTCCATGTCCCTTACCACTTGTTGTGCTTATCCATAAAGTTATCTCTTAAAACCCTTAAAACAACCAATAGATCTCACCACATTGTTACAAAGTCTATTCCATTCGGTAACCATTCTGTTCTCGTCTATTTCTGCGCAAGAGGACACAGTCCTAACCCTCTCTCTGAGAAGGGGATTTTGTGGCTTTAAACCGAATTGTAAGATTAACCACGAAAGGGTTAATCTTATCTCGATCAAGACATTTGTGCTCATGTCCTGGTGTGGCGGATTTCGTCCTAAATGATGACAGACGATTATATTCAGATGAACAAGAAACTTCTTTCACGAATGGGCCAATGGAGATGAATTTAGTAACCATGTAGTGAGCGTTGAAAGTACTGGATGCTTGAACAGAAGACTAGATAACTTTATGGAAAAGGATAATAGGTGGTAATGGACATGGAACTGCCTAGTGTAGGCCTTATGGTCTCTTCCAGTCTCCTCCATTCTTCCGTTCTTATGATATAAGATTTGTCTGCAGATGAGCAACTGAGTTGTGTATACTCTAACCGACATCATAAACGTAATTATATATGGGGTGATAAGTGGTAATGGACATGCAACTGCCTAGTGTAGGCCTTATGGTCTCTTCCAGTCTCCTCCATTCTTACGTTCTTATGTTATAAGATTTGTCTGCAGATGAGCAACTGAGTTGTGTATACTTTAACCGACATCATAAACATAATGATATGTGGGGTGATAGGTGGTAATGGACATGGAACTGCCTAGTGTAGGCCTTATGGTCTCTTCCAGTCTCCTCCATTCTTACGTTCTTATGATATAAGATTTGTCTGCAGATGAGCAACTGAGTTGTGTATACTTTAACCGACACCACAAACATCATCACTGCATCTGTTCATCTTTCTTCCATTGGACCTCTCATCTTCACGTATCATTTCAGACTCTTTGGGTTGACGACATTGAGACCGCTTCTGATTCTTCTTCTTTCATTTCGCTTTCCTCTCTCTGCCACTCTCCCCTCCTGTTCTCCTTCTCTGTTCTCCCCCTCCTACCCTTCACTTTATATAATTAGTCTTCGGATTTTTCCAATCTTGAATATGCATGCTAATGTGGCCGAAGTGTTTACGTCTTATTTTCTTGTGTGAAATTGATGTACGGGTGTTAAAACGTATCATTACATGAAATGTTATATGTATCAGCCTTCAAGACAAATTGACCCCTGCCATCTACTACAACTCTAAAGTCTCCAATCAATTTGTGGAGATAAATTGACCGTTATCATCTACTACAACTCCAATCAATTTGTGGAGAACTCTCTACTGATCGCAGTCTTCTGAAACAAAGAAAGAAGTTTGCAGACTTCATGCCAACATGACTTTACAACTTCAGCCAGCAGGAGACTTAAGAGGCTATCACACTGGGCTATTTTTCCTCCGACATCCTACCTCC
>NC_134792.1:56906039-56921039 GCF_046742065.1 Oratosquilla oratoria | reverse complement strand
CTCTTTGTGTTTCTAAATAATTTGTTAATGACTTTAGTATTATGATTATGAAAATGTATTACTTTACATTTTAAGAGGTTATATTTTATCAATTTTAGACAGTTAAGGTTGCCTAAATTTTCTTGAATATCTTTAACTTTTTAAAAAACCACTTGCAGTTTTTTTTTGTATAAATAATCGATATAGATACTGAAAACAAAAGGATCAAGAACAATGTCTTGAGGGACTCCACTCGTAACAGTTTTCCAGTTAGAAGTCTTGCCATCTAGAACACAGCGCTGTTTGCGTCAATGAGCTCTAGTAAGTGTCTTACTACATAATTATTAAATCTGTGGATGTGCTGTCTAGGGATACTGCTTTTGACCCAGGGTAGTGGACAGGATGCAGGGATGACCCGTCATCCAGGAGGTGCCAAGATAAGAGGGAGGGAGGAGGGTGGAGGGGAGTGGAATATATAGGAAATGGAATGGGTGGGAGTGGTTTATATGCCTTTTTCTTTTTGGCTACCCCCCGTGTAAGGGGGAAAAAGCCTTTGGTATATGTATGTATGTATGTATGTCTTACTACATTGGTATATAACATCAGAGTCCCATTAATGCCTACAATATTTAAATTCGCGAATATCAGTAAAACTTCATTGGAAATTAAAATAATCATTTTGTAGTCTAAACTGTAGATTGTCCCAGCTTTACTGTAAAACTTATTTGTCCAAGTCAGTTCAATGCATAAACTTTCGCACGCATATGATGTGCCTTTGCATCGATACAAATTCAAAACGTCTTTATTTTTTTCTTGATTCTGATACCAGTAAAAATATATATATAATGACTGACTGAAATTTTGGGATGTTGCTACATTTCAACCATATTCCAGTTATTCTTTCTATATCAAGTTTTTCGTCTTTTATGCAATCCTGGATTTCTTTATATTCGTTCCTGATATTTTGGGCACTCGAGTATGGGTGTGTACATTTCCTTTTTTATATTTTTTATTTATTTATATATTTAATACAATTGTTTCGATTACTTGCTAAATATTTCATGATTTTGACCACCTTCAAACAACCAATTCAGTTTTTCTGTTTCGCTCTCCACTTGAAAAGATATTTGAAGACTTCTAAAACATTTTCTGTATACACATCTTTACCCTTGCTGCGATATGAAAGATGTTGGGTCTAGTGGACGGACACCAAGGGGCCATAGAAAGGAATCCCAGTTGATTACGCGGCAGTGATTGTCTCTCACTGACATCGAAGACTCTCACTTACGAACGCCTGTTTCCAGGCTGGGAAAAATAGTAGTAAAGGAAAGGAAAGAACGTTCCTCGGGCTGTGAGGTTGGAACTTCCTCACAAAGAAATATCTCCAGGAGTTGCAGTTCTTCGCAATGCCGAAGCAGGTTTTTCAGGTTTGGTCTGAGGACCACAAATCATCTCTGGTGCTGAGTAATGCAAACAGTAAGAGAGCTAAAAACTCACATGGTAGGTACACAGTTTCACACAGTGTCTTATGTTCTTCTTCTTCTTCTTCTTCTTCTTCTTCTTCTTCTTCTTCTTTTCTTCTTCTCCTTTCTCTTTTTCTTCTTCTTTTTCTTCTTTTTCTTCACTTCTTTTTCTTTTTTTTCTCCTTCCTCTTCTTCTTCCTCTTCTTTTTCTTCTTTTTCTTCTTTTTCTACTCCTTCCTCCTCCTCTTCTTCTTCTTCTTCTTCGTCTTCTTCTTCTTCTTCTTCTTCTTGACAGACATCTGAACGAACTGCTGTCAAAACCAAAATAAATTTGTAATCTTTAGCAGACTATCACATATGTGTAACACAGCTGTTGTAAAGAAAATTCATAACTAAAAGTACTTGAAATAACAGTAATCAAATCGATTAATCAAACCACTCTCTTGCTCTTTAAGTCCCTCTCTCTTTCACTCTCTTCTCTTTCTCTTTTTTTCGTTCTCTTCCTCGCTCCTCCAAACAGTCCTTTTGAATTCATTTGTTTGATGTACGCTCTACTCCTACACACTTTGCCCAACCCACAACGAAACAAGCCTGTTACAGTTCGATCTCCGAACTCTTGGTATGGTTTCAGTTCAACTTAAAGTTGTCTCACACCCAAACACTCACATCGGTTGACCCTACCTTTGCCTCTGATGACTGCCACTTGCCCAAGCTCCCTGGGGTCCTTCACCTCTCTTGGTTACCCGTAGACGAGTTACCCGGGTATTTGGATTAACCGGGAAATTCATGAGGAGAGATCTGCTATTGATGCCTGGGTTCCCGGTAGCAGTGTTGAAGTATCGCAGTAGCACGTAGAGATGGATGTAGTACGGACATATGCTTTTGAATTGTTGGCCTTAATCTGTATTTGCATAAATAAATATTCATGATGTTAAATGAACAAGCAGTCATTTGGTTTAGACTGGGTTGCCGTGTTCCAATTATAGTATTTTTTTTTTTCCTTTTTTCTGTTTTCGTTTTTTGCAGATCACAGGTAAATGTTTCGGTGAAATTTGCGCAAACGAAACTGGGAAATGGAATGGTGATGATAGTGATAGTGATGATGATGATGATAATTGTGGTGGGATTAATTATAATTGGTGTCTTAATATCAGAATCAGGGGCATCTTGAAAGTTGTTAGTCAAAGATATCGAAAGTGTTCCCCATGAATGTTCGCTGGCCGTGCGGTTTAGAGCGTCGGTACATGCGGCAGAGGTCGAGGTAATGGCTGTTCGAACTCTGCCGCCAGCGAGTTGGACCAAGGGTATGGTCGATTAAATTCCACCCTTCAAAGTCCTCTGTGAGGGGCAACGTCCTAGCCTCCTGATAAGGGAGAGTTCGGGACCTGAAACCAGACTTCAACCGAAGGAAGCTCTTGGATTTGAGGTCAAAGAAAACGGGTTGTGTTGCTGAATGAGATTGTCTGTTGTCAACCGTTTTCTTCAAGAATGCTTCCGGGAGGAAAATGGCGGTCGACATGTCAGCATTGTTTCCTCAGATGGCTATTTAATAGCCAGTTAGGACCTGGCGTTAACAATTACATTCTCCGCAGAGTGTCACATAACACACACTATGTTCTAGTTTCCTTTACTAACTTTACAATGTCTTAGAACCCCCATCACTCTCCCCCCCCCAAAAAAAAAAAAATATTGGGGGAGATTATGACGGAAAATAAACGAGTAAATAAAAGGGATCACCATTAATAAGTTGACTGGATGCAACATCCAGCTTCTGTTCCCCTTAATGATCCATTGCAGGACCACCGAACTATCCCCTGGGGCGTGATGCAACCTGTGTACCTCATGACGATGGGTGAGTTTTTGTGTTCGTGTTTTGTGAAAAAGACTCGTCCAGATCAACGCCGTCTCGTACATCCGGCACGACTTTTGGTCGT
The DNA here is from genome assembly GCF_046742065.1 of Oratosquilla oratoria. Lineage (NCBI taxonomy): Eukaryota > Metazoa > Arthropoda > Malacostraca > Stomatopoda > Squillidae > Oratosquilla > Oratosquilla oratoria. The sequence goes on along the minus strand of NC_134792.1, from coordinate 56,917,663 downwards.
ACCCGGTGCCGGATTCACGCGTGAAGGAAGAGCTCTTATCCAAAGGTCTTCATCCGTCTGGAAGACCTCTCTTCATTAGGGCGTTCTTCATCCATTCGCATCCGTCTCCCAGTAGGCCGAGCCCGGATGAACTACTTCTGAGGTCGTTAGGAGAAAAAAAAAAAAAAAATTGAAGTAGGTCGTGTTAATGAAGGACGTCGAAAATTCCGTTGAGGAAATATGATCCTTGTCACCTGTTAATCCTTCAAAACCCACTTACATAACCACTCTGTGTATGGTTGGCAGCTTCAGGAAGGCTTGTAGTGTTAACTTCACCTCCCATTTTGTTTGCGTTACTAATTGGAGTATCCATTTCGTGAAAATTAATGTAATGATACCCTCGTCTATAATTAGTGGCGGTGGTTTTCGAGTGCAACACATAGTCACAAGGGAGGTGTTATGTGAGGTGAGGAATAAGTGTTCTTAGAATTTCTCTTTTGAAGTGGTTACAGAATACGTAATTCTTCACAATCTAATGCCTCCTACATTTATTTTGACAATATCTAGGACATGGATTCTCAACCATGGGAAGATTCAACCCAATTTGGAGTTTGAAATAAAAGGTTATGAGTAAACCTTATCACACTTGGCTAGTCACATATATGAGAGGAATTTAACTCTTCTTTCTTATGTGTTACTATTTTATGGCTATCTGGAGAAGACGACTACATCACTGAATGGAATCGCCAGACATCCATTAACCACAACTAGTGGCTACTCTTATGAGATGCTGTTGATCACAAAGGGTTCGTGGGCCACAGCTTAAGGCATCTTTTCTTAACCAGGGTTCCTCGGAACCACAAGGTTCCGCAAAAGGTCCCTAAGGGTTCCGCGAGAACAAGTGAGATAAGGTAATGCACTTTTGATTTTTTATTTAATTTCATATACGTAATATAATTAAACACGCACGGCATATTCTTGGTTATTGTAATAATGTAATATAGACATCATCCTATCTAACCTATTATTACGATGAAAATAAAATGAGAAAGATATGGTATATGTTTTTTTTTTTTTTTTTTTTGCGCAGGGGTTCCTTGAGACATGCAATTTATTTTAAAGGTTACGCAAGGGTAAAAAGGTTGAGAAACGCTGGTTTAAGGACCAACGGACAACGAGACGAAGAACGAGAAGGAAATTCCTTAAAGAAGAGCATCGTCTGATACTCAGGTCAACTATGGACAAGCTGATCAGAAACGGGCTTTGTAATTCAAGGGGTAGAGTTAGAAGTTCTTTCGCAATAGACGAATAGGTGTAATATATATATATATCACTGTACACGAGTGATTTGCAATGAATAATGTTAACAGTGGAAAACGATTTTTTTTATATTTTTCATCGCCCACTGATGAAGTTGCGAGTTGAGTAAAATTGATACTGTGGTTGTAGTCTCGTAGTTTATACTAGCGCACACACACACACACACACACACACACACACACACACACACACACACACACACACACACACACACACACACACACACACACACACACACACACACACACACACACACACACACACACACACACACACACACACACACACACACACACAATGGTAAGGTGTTGGCTTAGTATCAAGCCAGGTCTCGGTTCTATTCCCGGGTCGACTGTTGGAAATTATTTGTATGAATCTCGCTGTTACTAGCGATTCACTTCAGGTGTGTTTGTATATATATATATATATATATATATATATATATATATATAATATATATATATATATATATATATATATATATATATATAATGTGTGTGTGTGTGTGTATTTGTATGTGTATATAGTTCATATAAATGTATGTGTATAAAGTCAGGGATATCTAGTGACTTACCTCTATACAGTAATGTGAACGAGAACATCTATTTGCCATCTCTGTTTATTTCGTTTTTTGAAAAAACAAAACAAAAAAATATTGGGGTGTCTTGAAAATGACAGGTAATTTTGCGTTCACCTGAAGTAAATCACACATCGTATGTAACCGGCTAATCTGGTTAAAAGGGCTATCACACTGGGACATTTTTCCTCCGACATTCTACCTCCAACCTCCATTTGAACAACTAGAAAGTGACTTCTCTTACAGATATCTAGACTTCTATAAGGACATTTCAAAAGTATGTCTAACATTCGTATAAGTTTACAATTCATCAACCAATTTTGCTATATACGACGGAAAGATAATTTGATATTTGGAGATTTGAAAATTCAAATATTGTAACCGAAGTCGTTTTAACTCAAACGAACTCTCGACTGTCGACGCTGGTGGAGCCCGTGGAAGCCCAGTGTGACGCCTTTAAACAATTGAAACTCTTCCTCATCCGAATGATTGTCTTGTTTGAAGGGGAAACCCGCCTGTTGGTCAACTCTCCTTGTCGGGGGAGCGTGTCGGATTGAGCCTTGCCCCTCTCAGCCACTCCTATCAATCATCAACTGGAGTGGGAGTGGCAGGAGGGGGAGGGGGAGGGGGAGGAGGAGACAGACAAAAGGTGCTGGAGGTCATTATCTTATTTTATTTTATTTTATTTTTATTTTTGTGATTGCACAATATACTGGAGATGAAGACAAAGGTCAGTTTTTTTTTTTTTAATACAAAATATTAAAATGGAATGCTGAATACAGAGGTATGGTTTCGTATGCAACGTGAAGGATATTTACGCTGTAATACATAATACAAGGGAGCGTAGAATACAGGAAAACTCTCGGTGATCGGAAATGGGTTCTTCGTCTGCATGCCGAGAACTAAGAACATAATCATGGAGGAGACAGGAAGAGACCATAAGATGAGTAAAAAGCAGCAACGACTGCAACAGTACTGTAGTCGAGAGGCCAAACGCACAGTATGGGATCCAATATATTTGACGTTTCGCCCAGCAGGGCTTCTTCAGAAATAACGAAGTTGAGAAACATTTTATTCCTTATATAGCCCGAGCTTGTGGGAAGAAACAAACATTAAAAATGTGTATACACAATTTGCCCAAGATTATAAAATATGAAAACCATACAATGAAACATAGATGTTTAGAATCTGCGTTTATGTCCCTCATCGAAAATATAAATCAGAATAGTGGATTTTTTACAATAAATAAATCATTGGCAATTTTGATAACCAACTAACAAGCAATTTGCGCAAATTGTGTACACACCATTTTAAACGTCAAATATATTGGATCCCATACTCTACGTTTGGCCTCTTTCCTAAAGAGACCATAAGGCCTACACTAGGCAGTTCCATGTCCTTTACCACCTGTCATTCCTATCCATAAAGCTATCTAATCTTCTCATAAAACAACCGATAGTTTCAGCGTTCACTACATGGTTACTAAGTCTATTACCATTCGTTAACCATTCTCTTGGTAAATTAGTTTTTGCCTATTTCCTTTTTAAACCTAAATTTATTTCTCCATTGAAGAGAGAATACAAAGGAATTCAACTACTCGCAGTAATGGGTATAAACTGGACATATTTAGATTTAAGAAGGAAATAGGCAAGAATTGGTTTACTAATAGGGTGGTCGATGAATGGAATAAACTTAGTAACCATGTAGTAAGCGCTGAAACTATCAGTTGTTTTAAGAAACGATTAGACAACTTTATGGATGGGGATGACAGGTGGTGATGGATACGGAGCTGCCTAGTGTAGGCCTTATGGTCTCTTGCAGTCTCCTTTATTCTTATGTTCTTATGTTATGTTCTTATGTACAGATAAGTGACCAAGTGACTAAATGCTTGTCTAAATGAAATAGTAAATAAATAAATAAATAAATGAATGACTGAGCTTATATAAGTGTATAAGCGTGAATGAATAAGGAAGTGAATAATCAAATAACGATTAAGCAAATAAATCAACAAGTGAATAAATAGATAAGTAGATAAACGATTAAGTGAATAATCAAGTAAAAAAGAAGTGAATAAGTGAATGAAAGAGATGATGAAGTGGATAAATCGATAAATAAATGAATTAATACGTGAGTGAATGAATGAGTAAATGAATGAATGAAGGAAGGAGGGAATAAGTATGATAATGAATGAATGATGAATGAGTGAAAAATGTGAGTGAATGAATGAATGAAAGAAATATGAAAGAATGAAGGAATGGAGGATAAAGACAATGATGAATGAGTTTAAAATGTGAGAGTGAATGAATGAATGAATCAATGAATGAGCGAGTGAGTGAGAGGAGGTTTTAAGTGTATCACAACATCTCGTGAAATGGAAAGTAGGGCTGCCAACTGACCTGGGTAAAAGAAGGAAAGGAAGGAAAGGAAGGAAGGGAAATTTCCTTTCCCTTCTTCCTAGAAAATGTCCGCCAACCCCTTTACTTAGATGACGTTCTTCGAACTGAATAAAATCAACTGTTTACCCATAATAAAACCTATTCCGGATGCCACCATAACTGGAAATTGTTGAAACGGTCTTGTTCGGAAGAGTTTGCACCCCTGAGTGGAGGGAATACGAAGACATTTTGTGTTGGTCAATCCCAGCCAGGAGATTCTGTCCGTCTTGGGGTTAGCTTCGAATACTGAAGTGGGGTTGGGATGTGCTATTAAGGCGTACAATTTTGGATCTCTCTCTCTCTCTCTCTCTCTCTCTCTCTCTCTCTCTCTCTCTCTCTCTCTCTCTCTCTCTCTCTCTCTCTCTCTCTCTCTCTCTCTCTCTCTTTCTCTCTATCTCTCTATCTCTCTCTCCCTTCCTCCCTCCCTCTCCGTCCCTCTCTCTCTCTACCTCTATCTCCCTCTCTCCATCTACCTCACTCTCTCTCTATCTATCTATTTACCTCCCTCTCTCTCCATCTATCTCTCTCTCTCTCCATCTCTCTCTCCATCTATCTATCTCTCTGTCTCTCTCTCTCCCTCCATCCCTCCCTCTCTCTCTCTCTCTCTCTCTCTTTCCTCTCTTTCCTCTATCTCTCTTTCTCTTTCTCTCATTAAGAGTAGATATCACTGCTGTCTTGTCGTTGCTGTACCTTCTTTCCAATCGCCTCTCCTTTCCCGTCCTCTCTCACCCACTGTTGTCACTGTTACGTCACGACTGTACGTGGACAAATTAACATAGAAATCCCAATCCTTCACACCCACACCCACACACACACACACACACCCACCCACACACACACACACCCACCCACCCACACACACACACACACACACACACACACACACACACACACACACACACACACACACACACACACACACACACACACACACACACACACACACACACACACACACACACACACACACACACACGCGCGCGCGCGCACATTGAAGGCGATGAGTCGGAAGATATGCAAAGCGGGTAACCATCTCACTGTAAAGAATGATGGCTGAGTGTTCTCTCTTCTGAAGCTAATTGGGCTCAAGACTCATTGATCACACAGGCTCTGGGTAACCTCTCGGCCCAGGCGCCTTACTTATGAGATTCTGTTCTGGAACCTTTAGAGATGGATTCAGAATGGTCTAGAAATATCTATATTTCGTTCGTTTTTTGTTTTGTTTTTGTTTTTGTTCTTGGGCGTTGGTCATTTGAGGTCAATCTTTAATTCCATGACTGGTGGGTATTTGATCCAGGTGAATAAAATCGATTGGCGACAGATAGAATGGAGGTTTAAGTGTTGGGTTTCCTTGGGAATCGCCAGAGGAGTTTTTCGTCTTTGTTGTCTGCGTCGTCGTCGTCGTCGTCGTCGCTAGGTCCTTTTATAGCATTGAGGGCGCTTAGACATGTAAATTGGCATGAGGCGATTATTCGAAAAAAAGATCAAATTGTATAATCACTTCAGGGGCACGGGGGAGAGTAACCTGTGACGTCATATCCTGTTGTCGAGTTTCAGAATTAATAGAATGGCCTTCGGATTTTTTTTTTTTTTTTTTTTGAGATTTGGGTGGGACTTCCAGAACTGGATTTGTGTATGCCGGGAGCGATTCCTCACGCCTCCATACCTCTCCCTTCCCCCTACCTCTCCCCTCCCCTCTCCCAGTATAACAAATTGAAGCATTTTTTATTATTCATTAATCTCCTTGAAAAATTAAAGAGTGTGTTGTATCAGTGCATATATTCTCTTGTAGAAACAAAATCAACTTGGGATGCTTTAGTAATTCGGAAATTCCTTCACCATAATACAATATACATAGGGAAACACGAATTTTGTGAATGTTTCAATCGAATTAGATTTTAGTATTTTCAGACTAGCGGACTTTTTCTTCAACTAAACGGCATTGTCTAGTTCAGACTAAAGCTACGTTTTTCTTGGTGCGATTTTCACTCAACGATGATCGTTCATGGCTCAACGATGATCGTCAAACGATTATTTTTTTTAATGGGGCTGTTTTGCCTTGAGATGCAAAGTACGGAGCTGATCATTCTAACCGACCCTACAACCAACGCGCTTACCCAAAAAGGAGGCCAATTAGTAGGATGCGCGTCACCAGCCATTGGCTGTGGTAGGAGACTAGTAAATACACCGAACACAACGTACCTTAAACACTAATATCAGGAAAACTCTGAATTTATTTTGAAAAGACGAAGAAGGCTGAGACCCGTCTGTAGTCTATAGCACGGGTGACCAAACTTTCATGTGATATGATCTACGTTTTCTTCAGTTGGTCTGATGCGATCTACCAGCTTAACAAAGGAGCAGTCTGTCTTTATAAATAATTGTATGTTGTTCAGACATGTCCATCATTATAAATATAACTTATTCCAAGAAAAAAATATAAATGTAATAATTCAAATTCTGTACCATGATCACTTGGATATGCTATTGCAGCCATTTGCATGAGAACTTCTGAAGAACGAGTTATCAACAGGTGTGATCGAATTAAAACAAGCATGTGATCGATCAGGCGATCGTGATCGACTAGTTGGCAACCCCTGGGAGATCTTCAGAGAGATGGTAAGCACCAAGGAGGTGTGGCACTGGAGTCTCATAAACTTCATTTGTTCCCAAGTCTCTTTTCTCAAAATTTTGAAAACTTTAAGAAAGTGGCCACCAAGAAGGTGTCCACCCTATAGATCAAGGATTTTCAAACAGGAGGTGGTAGGAGGTAGAGGTGGTATGAATTTATTCCCTCGGGGGGGTAAAGTTATATGGTAGGGAGGTAAACATATACTAGAAATTTTATGATTAATTCTGTATTGCGATATACTAGGGTGTCCATATATTTTTTTTTGTGAGTGAAATGTCTATTTCTTTCCTTTTACTGATCACAGTCGATTTTGTATATATTTTTAAATTATTTTCTTAACTTTTTATTTTATTTTGGTTTTGGCTATAAATTTTTATTTGAGAGTAACAAGGTAAATAGCTCATACATCAAGTCGAAAGAAAGATTTTAGAAATGGAAATGTGTCGGATTAAGCTGCATTCGTAGAGACGTACATACATACATGCATACATACATACATACATATACCAAGGGCTCCCCCCCCTTACAAGGGAGGTAGCCAAAGTCAAAAGACATAATTCCACTCCCATCCGTTTCATCTACACCCATTCCACTTCCAATCACCATCCACCCCTCACCTCCTCCTTTCTTAGCTCCTCCTGGATGACGGGTTTCCCTGCATCTCACCCACTGCCCTGGGTCAGAAGCAATTATACAATTCTTAGATAACATTTATTCGAGGAAGATTTTCTTTGGCAACATAGAAGACAAGAAGGCGGATGTCTTCTGTCCCTCAAGAAGAAGAAGAAGAAGAAGAAGAAAGAAAAGAGAGTCATGAAATGTATCTGGTGGACAGTTTCCACATTTCTGCACAATAGTTGGCATCGTTTTCGGAGAGTTCCGAGTGCTTGCCCTCTCTCTTTTTTTATTTCTGTATTTTCTTCTTTTGTTTTTGAAATGCCAAATCTGATTAAGTTCTCCTGTCAGACTCGGCTGGATGAAATGTCCCTGGATGACGTCATCAATCCTCTCTCCTACTTCTGCCTTTTTTGTTCTTTGTTTTGTTTTCTCGCTGTGTCTCGTGTTTGGATTGCTTTGGTAAGAAATATGTTTGATAACTATCAATAATGATGCAGGAGAAATCACAAAATCATGATTCTAAATATGCGGAAAAAACAAAATAAATTAGTAGACTATTTCGTTTGAATAGACGAAAGCATTTGGTCCATAGTCTATTTTTTTTTTCATCAATAATGATGCTAATAACGATATTCAGACATTTGGCCACACTGCATTTTGTCACAAAGTAGCAAGTAGGACATTTGATATATATGACAACATTACAAAATTTCAGAATAAGAATTATTGAAATTTGCACTGATAGGGTGGTAAAAGAATTAATTTCTAGTAAATAACACGGCATTCAGTCACAAAATAGCAGATAGGACATTTGGTATATAAGACAGCATTACAAAATTTCAGAACAATATTTATTGGAATTGGCACTAATATGGTGGAAAAAAGAATTAATTCCTACTACCGTGTAAATTAATCTCCAATAAGGTAAAATGTAACCAGTTTCTTAAAATGATTGCTCATGTCTTTTATTATACATAGTCAGGTCTTGTTATACACAAAGAAAGCAAACATGGAGGTTAAAAAATAATAAATAATAAATAATATAAATATATATTAAATAAATAAATAAAAATGTGACAGTCATTTTTTACAGATTTCAAAGAGATGAGTTACTTCCTGGAACACATTTTCCAGTGTTTGAGGTCTTTGTTTCTATTTCGTTATTTATTTATTTGTTTGTTAATTAATTAAATTATCTATTTACTTTGCATTCGCTATACAATATCCAAGGTCCTCTATATCACTGAATTCTTCTACCAGTGTACATCTTAATCTTAATGAAACCCCAGGGTAAATATGAAAAATATTGAATTAAATATAACAGAAAAAGAAAATGAAAGGCAACAGGTTAAACGAAGAGGTAAGGGAACGAAAGAAAAAAAAAAAAAAAAAAAAAAAAAGAATTATAATGATAACAATAATAGAATAAATGAATAAATAAACAAAAATTAAAATAATAGGAACTTAAATAACGAGGAATAATGGTGATGGAGGAAACAAATAGATTGGAAGAATGTTGAATAGAGAAAGGAAACTTAGAGAAGGATGGAATCATTTAGAAAACGGAAAGCATGCTATGGATAGATACTGTAAAGAAATATAGAAAGAAATACCATGAAAAAGTCATAATAGATTGATGAAAGAATATATGAAAGACGGTGGAAAGGAAGAAGGACGCTGAAGGAGGGAATTCCGTATTCAGGATGTCTGTTTGTACAGGGAGGGGAAGGAAAAGGGAATGAGGTACTTTAGACATATATATTGACTGTCAAAGGAAAGATATACGGTAATTACAATAAAGAAAAGGAGAGGAATAACTGAACGCGAAGAGGGTGAGAAATAAAGGGGATAAGATGTGTGGATTAGGTATAGGTGGTAGAAGGGTGTAACCTCACCGGATATTGAAAAAATGGATAGTCTGGGAAGTAATTGGTGTACATAAGATGGGAGCAATACTGATAAAAGCAGTCAAGAGCATCTCTGAGGAAGGGGGAAGACGTTTGTAAGGATGTGAGGGGAGGAGGAGTGGTTTGAGGTGGAGGTAGGGTCTAGGCGTTTGGTGACTTTATGTAATGCTGTTTGTTTAGTGTGAACACAGATACCGATATGAGTAAATAAAATAAAGGATAAGGAGGAAAGGTTGATACAAGAGACAGAGTATCTGTCATAAAGTTTTGTAGCCAGTGTTATATTGATTGGAGACTGTATACAGGTGTGTGTGTGTGTGTGTGTGTGTGTGTGTGTGTGTGCTCTCGATTGTGTATGATCGCAACTTCGATCATGCTTTTTATCATTCCCCTGTGGGTACAATACTTTAAACATAAGAATGAATAGTCCATTGTGTTAGACACCGTTAAAGGTATTGTTTAAGTTTTGGATTTTTATCCTATACCGGAAAGTATACAACAGGTATATTCGTTGTTGAATAAAATCCACAGTAACTACTGAAAATATACTTGGTTATGGTACCTGTACCCCATACTGCCAGAAGGGATAGAATTTGCTTCTCCTGAACGTCCTACCACACATGGGACCTTAAAGACGACGTACATTCTGGCCCAATAGTCGAGGAAGCCCATAAGAGGCGAATAATTCAATTCCAAGAAAACAAGAAAAAAAAAATCAGAGGTGAAAAAGATGTACAGTTGGTCATAAACGTTCGTTGGGTATCTGTGCTCGAGAGGTCCCGTGTCTGGGTTTCCATGTATAGACATGCTTCAACTTACGAACGAATTACGTAGCGAACGTCCGTTCGTAACTCGAGGCGTTCGTAAGTCGTTATTCAACATAATTTTAAAGGTAATCAAATCTACATGCAAAAGTAAGATATAAAATCAATACATGTTTTCTTATCCTGAAACACATTCCCAGTGATACATAACATAGAAATAAATTGTAATACTGATACTTTAATGTTGGATTTCTTACCTTTAAATTTTGTAAATTAGGCTTGAGGCTTCGTTCGTACGTCTGAAAGTTCGCAAGTCGAATGCTCGTAAGTCAAAAGTTCGTAACGTAGAAATGAATTGTAATACTGATACTTTAATGTTGAATTTCTTACCTTTAAATTTGGTAAATTAGACTTGAGGCTTCGTTCGTACGTCTGAAAGTTCGTAAGTCGAATGCTCGTAAGTCAAAAGTTCGTAAGGGAGGAGCGTCTGTTTGTTGTTTTGCTAGATCGTTTCTTCATTCGGATTCTTCAACAGGTCAGTGCATGTGAGCATAAAAAACTATTTATTTTATAATATAATTCTAGAGTTTCTATCCATGACTCCTTGTGGTACTTCGTCCCATAACAAGAGATCTTCTCTCACGGCTTCTTATACTTTTGCCGTAGTTTTAAACGCGGCAGTCATTGTGTGTGATTCACCATGGTCTTAGATCACGTGTTGGACTCATGATCGACAGTTATTAACCTCCCGGATGAGAGCTCAGAGCTCGTATGACCGATCTATGGGTAATACTGTGACCTTACATGCACACACACACACACCCAACTCCCTGTGTGTGTGTGTGTGTGTGTGTGTGTGTGTGTGTGTGTGTGTGTGTGTGTGTGTGTGTGTGTGTGTGTGTGTGTGTGTGTGTGTGTGTGTTTTACTCATTTCGACAACCAATAAGAGATTTCATTCATCTCCGTGACGTTTCTTCGATAGCAAAGGAGTGAATATATTCACCCAAGAATACCGAACTCGATGTGACTTCGTGAAAGTCTTCCACATTCCCCTTTGTGCGCAGTTCCTCCGCTCGCCGAAGAGCCAACCCGGAGGCGTCGTGGCCGGTCGGCCCAATTCCAGGGAATAAAGAATCGTTTACTTACGCCCCAGGTGCATCTTGACGCAATTGGGGTTTAGCAAGGCGTCTATACCCCCCCAAGACGCGTGTTACATCGTCAGGGCAAATGCTGTGTACAGGTGTTAATACCCTTTCGTTCCTTCCATGCCACGTTACCCAGTCGGATGAAGCTAACGTAGTGAGGTACAAAGGCTGCTCCGTTGACCATGGGATAGGCAGGGGATCCTGCTGTGGGCTCTTAAGGCTGCACACGCACGCGTGCTAACATACA
>NC_134792.1:56896039-56901039 GCF_046742065.1 Oratosquilla oratoria | reverse complement strand
ATTTGAGTTATATGTTTCGATTTACTATTTTACATATTCAGGACTAAGACCAAAAGATAGATGGAATGTGGCAGACTACATATCACAATTACTTCGATGTAACAAACAATAGCATTGATTGAAAAAATGTCTTTTCTTATCATTTTCCATCTCATTTCGTATTGAATTTGTACTTTATGTGCTGTTGTTGTTAATTCGCTCCTTTCATGGGACAGAATGCAACCATGTTTGGCGTTATCCACAGGGACTTTCGCAAAGTTGGTCATAAGTACGTTGCTTTCGTTTTTCGTTTCAGGACAGTTTCTTTGTATTGTTTCGGTTCTTCTTTTACTTCGCAGCTGACATCGCCAGTGCGTCAACAGAGACGCTGAGTTGGCTGCAGCCATCTCGTGATTTGGCGACATTCCAAAACTATGCTTCAGCTCTCGTTTCTGCTGTTGATTTGGTCTCTGACTGTGCTGCAGGTTTGGATGTTGAAAGTTTAGTTAACCTATGTTGACCCAATGGATAATCTACTACTTCTAGTCTGGTTATCATCAAGTGGTCTTGGTATAGAGCAAAAGGTCATTTGCCGACAAGCTTTATCATTGTCTTTTTTTTTCTTGAAGAGCAAAAGGTCATTTGTCGACAAGCTTTCTCATTGTATTTTTTTTCTTGAAAAGCAAAAGGTCAGTTGCCGACAAGCTTTATCATTGTCTTTTTTTTTCTTGAAGAGCAAAAGGTCATTTGTCGACAAGCTTTCTCATTGTATTTTTTTTTCTTGAAAAGCAAAAGGTCAGTTGCCGACAAGCTTTATCATTGTATTTTTTTTTTCTTGAAGAGCAAAAGGTCATTTGTCGACAAGCTTTATTATTGTATTTTTTTTCTTGAAGAGCAAAAGGTCATTTGTCGACAAGCTTTATCATTGTATTTTTTTTTCTTGAAGAGCAAAAGGTCATTTGCGACAAGCTTTATCATTGTATTTTTTTTTCTTGAAGAGCAAAAGATCATTTGCCGACAAGCTTTATCAATGTATTTTTTTTTCTTGAAGGGCAAAAGGTCATTTGCGACAAGCTTTATCGTTGTATTTTTTTTTTTCTTGAAGAGCAAAAGGTCATTTGTCGACAAGCTTTATCATTGTATTTTTTTTTTCTTGAAGAGAGGGTCTGGAACTGAATAGGATAGCTGATGTACTATCTTCACTCAATCTAAATGTCTCGCGAGTTATCTATTTTACTCATAGGTGTGTTTTCACCTGAATGCAGTTGTCCGAAACTGGCTTAAAAAAATCTGGAGATGGATATCTAGACGATGAAGCACCATTGTTTCAAATGCCAGATACTTCAGTTCAGCAGATGGGTTGAACGCAACTTGAACAACGTCTCCATTGATCGAGGCATCTTGAAGACCATGTTTCACTCCAATGCTGAATGACATTGTTTGGCACTTGTCGGAACAAAATCTGAAGAGTTTGCAATCTTATTAACAGTGTCACAAATTTAGAACAATTGGGGCTTGATTAGGTTAACGTCTATGTAGTGGCTAAGTTCTCCGAGTCATTCTTTCATCGACGCACATTTTTTCTTGACTGACATCCTGATCACAAAATCTGAAGAGTTTGTAATCTTATTAATAATGTCACAAACTTAGAACACTTTGGGCCTTATTAAGTCAACGCTTATGTAATGACTAAGTTCTACGAGTCATTCTTTCATCGACGCACATTTTTTCTTGATTGACATCCTGATCACATACGTTTGTAGCCTCGCTTACCCCATCTGTCCGCTTCATTTTACAGTCTTTGGCCAATGATTTTTTTTCTGTCTAGGTTTTTGCCAGCTTGGCTCACTTTAATGATTTTGTTTTGTCAAACGCCAAACAATTTTATTTAATCTAGAGAAAGCCCTTCTTCTCCATTTCATGGGTTAAAGATACCACGGTTAATTCTTTAAAATTGTGAGTAGCTTATGTAACAAATTAATAAGAATATGAAAATCAAATTAAAATCAGTAGGTAAACCACATCAAATCTGTAACAAATGAATAAGAAGGCAGTTGAATAAGTAACTTAACTGAATCATCAAATGAATCAAGAATGACTAAATAAGACAAACAAATGAATTATAAATAAAAACCATAAGGATGAATAAGTGAGTGAAAAGACAGATGAAAGAGAAAATAAATAGAATAATGATGTTTACAGGATTCGAACTCGGACCGCCGTAGTGGCGGCCGCGATCGCTACCACTGCGCCATCGAGTCGTGTGTGTGTATTTCACCATGGTCCTGGACCACGTGATGGACTCGTGATCGACAGCTACTACCCTCCCGGAAGAAACCTCAAAGCTCATATATGACCGATCCATGGGTAATGCTGTGACCTTACACGCATACACACACCCAACTCCCCGCCCACGAGAATTGAAGTAACGACTCGCAGCGCAGCGATATTGGAATTATTTCAGTCCTTGGCGGGATTCGAACCCGGACCACCGTAGTAGCAGCCGGGAACTCTACCACTGCGCCATCGAGTCATGTGTGTGTGTGTGTGTGTGTGGGTGTTAGTGTGTGTGTGCGTGTGCGTGCGTGCGTGCGTGCATCTATTGCAAATATCAGTGGAAAGTTGTCTAAGACTTCAGGATGAAGATGTTATGTTTCCTTGAATTTATTAATGAAATGTTTTTGGTTGTAATAAGGATGAAAAAAAAAGAACACTTGACATATTCAGGGGGAAAAATATCGATAGTTGTGACAAAAGTGACACGTGACCGAAGGAAGGAAAAACGAATCGAAAGAAACATTCATGGGTGATAGAAAATAACTGTTGTTTGTATTGTAGTCTCCCTTTGCTGAATAGAACAGTTTGCCGCAGCGAAAATTGTACTTATCAGTCGCCTTTTGCTGTGACAAAATTCATCCTTCTATTTTAATTCCTTTAATGAAGCTCTTTGATTTGGGTGAGACTACAACCATTCAAAAGTGTATCATTGGTCGTATGATTTAAGCATTATAGATTTTTATACATTTTGTTGCAAAATATGCAACAATATAATGTGTCCAATCGTGTCATATGTGTTATATACTATTACAATTATGTGATCAGTATATAACAGCGTGATAGGTCGCAATCTTAGTGTATGATTTCTTTAAATAACCATTGATTTGGTACGATATATTAAAACTCATGGAAACAGGTTTCAGGTTGAAAAAAAAAAAAAATCACCCATCATCTTGTCTTTGGCTCTACTCAAAAACACTTCAAAAATATTTTTTACATGTAAATTATTCCCAGTTTGAGCATATATGAAATACTCAGTTGGTATGTATCTTACACGTAAAATACTGATATGATCACTTCTTTAAAGCACATGCGTATATGAAATACTCAGTTGGTATGTATTTTACACATAGAATACTGATAAGATCACTTCTTTAAAGCACATGCGTATATGAAATACTCAGTTGGTATGTATTTTACACATAAAATACTGATAAGATCACTTCTTTAAAGCACATGCGTATATGAAATACTCAGTTGGTATGTATCTTACATATAAAATACTGATAAGATCACTTCTTTAAAGAACATGCGTATATGAAATACTCAGTTGGTATGTATGTTACACATAAGATACTGATAAGATCACTTCTTCAAAGCACATGCGTATATGAAATACTCAGTTGGTATGTATGTTACACATAAAATACTAATAAGATCACTTCTTTAAAGCACATGCGTATATGAAATACTCAGTATGTATGTTACACGTAAAATATTGATAAGATCACTTTTTTAAAGCACATGCGTATATGAAATACTCAGTTGGTATGTGTCTTACACATAAGATACTGATAAGATCACTTCTTTAAAGAACATGCGTATATGAAATACTCAGTTGGTATGTATGTTACACGTAAAATATTGATAAGATCACTTTTTTAAAGCACATGCGTATATATGATATATTGATTTGTCTGTCTAAGAGAGTCACCATGTAAATAAAGCTTTGGGCCATACTTTAAATGTGCTCTGTCTTGTAACATTGCTTCTGTCCAAGGAAGTGGACAGGGTGAGCAGTTTTTTTTTTTCATTCACAAAGTTCAAAGACGAAAGAAAAGTTAAATGTGTGTTGGACGGGTGTGTTGGTCAAGGTGACGGCGGTTCGAACCCTGCCACCGGCGAGTTGGACCAAGGGCATGGTTTATTATATATAACTCTACAAAGTCCTTTATAAGGGGCAACGTCTTAGCTTCGTGATAAGGGAAGTTTTGCGACGTTATACATTTGAACATGTCTTTTAAGGTGGAAACATATCTTTGGATAGAAATGACGCAATTGAATATAAAAACCTCAACAATTTACATCTCTCCTGACAGTAATAGTTTGTTGACAAATGAAACGTTTAAGAGAATTCGTTTAACCACCAAACGTTTTTTCTAGCATGTTTACAGGACTGAATGGAATGATAAACCTAAAAATATGCAATACATTTCAGAAAAAAATAAATAAACGATTTTGAAAAATATACTGGCTGTCGTTTTTTTTTTTAAACAAAATCTCGACATTGATGATACTGCACATTTAACGAATTTGTCGAAGGTTTTCGCTTTACTGAGAATTAATTGATTACAGAAAAAGTATTGAAATGAAAAAAATAAATATAAGAATAGATGAAGAAATAAATGGATATATTAATAGTATAACCTTGGTCAACTTTCCCCCATCATAACTCGGTTTCATTTCATAATATTCACTTTGAAACGGTTATATTTCTGTCCATATTTCCCGACGTGACTTTAAGTGAGCCGCGATGAAGCTGTTTTATACGTAGTCATTTTTTTCATTGCGTGGAATTGTTTAGAGTAATTAAATCAATCAAAATATCTACACGTTTGTGTGTACGAGGAAAGCTGGGGTTGTAAAACAGACTGGAGTGTGTGAGACGAATAACGTGTTCCTCTTTCTACAGTAGATTTATAACGAAGATATAACTTAGATCTATTTTTTTGTATTGGTGCGTT
>NC_134792.1:56841039-56893539 GCF_046742065.1 Oratosquilla oratoria | reverse complement strand
GTTCTGCACACTGGTGCTCAGTGCAAAAATAGGGAAAGGAAGGAATAGGTAAATAGATAGACAAGTGAATAAATGAATAGATGAATAGATGAATTGGGAAATAGATGAATAGATGGATAGGTAAATAGAGAAGTAGATTGGAAATTTTGATAAATAAATGAATTTTTAAACAAACTAATGAAAAATAAATAGAAAAATAAATGGATAAATGCTTGAATAAACAGACGAACAAATAGAAAAATATATGAATAAATAAAACACAATTGAAATCATAAATATGATGATAAATACGTTAATAGACTCAGAAAAACAGACATGAATAAGATAACAACCGAATGAATAAACATTGCGCATTTGCAGATTGAAACAATATGACATACCGGACGAAGAATTGTGGTTAACTGTTGGAAAAGTCTTCCATGTAATCCTGTTAATTGGTTCGCTTGAATGCTACGCAGAGCATTATATCTATGACACAATTAGTTGCGAAATCAATAATACCAACTTTACCGAACGAACACGTCCACATAAATGCCAACCTTTCCAAGCGAACAGTTTAATATTGATCCTTTAAACATGATTTTCTTGAATATGTTTGGATGTCGCCAGGCGATTTTTTGGTTGAAGTATGGAGGATGATGGAAATAGATTATGATAATGTGATTATATATTTTCTGAAAATGTAACGCTAAACAGCTCTCAATAGACGTTTCGTTACACGTTACACC
Source organism: Oratosquilla oratoria (assembly GCF_046742065.1). Classification (NCBI taxonomy): domain Eukaryota; kingdom Metazoa; phylum Arthropoda; class Malacostraca; order Stomatopoda; family Squillidae; genus Oratosquilla; species Oratosquilla oratoria. Next base: position 56,892,811 of record NC_134792.1, on the reverse strand, counting down.
GTAACGTTTCACAATAACTTTGCCGTGTAATGTTACAAAATGATATTAATTACGAACTAAAACCTGTATCACATATTACAACAATACATAAACACCAAGTTACATTATCGTTTAATATTACATTATAAAGTTCCGTTATCTATTTAATGCCATAAGGTCACAGACATTGCGAGCGTATATGCATTGCACATAAAACACATCCGCGAGGAAGCACTATACTCTGTGCATGACGCTATTGGATGTTGTTGGAGTGGGTGCATGGAGTTCCATACACTTAGCAGAGATTTTGCCTGTTGCAATACTGCAGACAGAAGCAGTGCCGCATTGCACACCCCGATTCAGAACTATAGAGGCTAAATTATAGTCACTCTTTTTATTCACTCACCGGGACGTTTTGGTCTCTGGAAGGTTGGTGGTGGACATTATTTATTTATTTATTTATTTATTTTTTAGTAGACGACTTTATTCAGGTGAGCACTGTTTTGGTTTCTGGAAGGTTGGTGGACTTTATTTATTTATTTATTTATTTATTAGTAGACGATTTTATTCAGGTGTGCACTGATCCTTCCCTCCTACCCCTCTCCTCTCTCTCTCTCTCTCTCTCTCTCTCTCTCTCTCTCTCTCTCTCTCTCTCTCTCTCTCTCTCTCTCTCTCTCTCTCTCTCTCTCTCTCTCTCTATTTATTTATTTTTATCAAGATAAAAAAATATACTTTTGTGATCATCAGATGATTTTATATACGACAACAGAACCTACTCCCTCACCATAAGTTAGAATATTCTAGTTATTTTGTTGTCAGTAGACAGCGCTTCTGTCGATGAGGACTTGAACTTCATAGAAACGAAGAAAGAGAGATTGAAAGAGGGATGCCACAAACTAGAAGTGATTAGATGTTCTTTTAGTGGGGATTAATCTCTAATATAAAATAATGATACGTGACTGTGGTCCGTAGAGGTTACTAAATGTATCCAGTCTTAACCTAGGACCTTGTTTTGGTAGCATGATCTATGGCATTTCTCGCTAGTATGCTAATTGCTTTTGTACTTTATTTGAGTAAAAACGACTTCGGTAACGATCTATTTGTTTTTCAAAATTTCCAAATGTCAAATTACTCCTGCGTTATATTGTGAGACAGTGGATGACGAATTAAAAGAGGGTAAATCTAGAATACGAATGTTAGACGCATTGTCGAGATGTTCTTGCAGAAGTCTAGAATATTGTAACCGAAGTTGTTTCTACTCGAACGAAATAGCAAAAGCAAGTAGCAAGTAGCATGCTAGCCTAGTGTGACGCCACGTTTACAGTGCTGCAGTCCTATTCTTTACACTGTAACAGTGATCATAACTTCTGTTTCATCAAGTTCTACACGTTAACGTAAAATGTTGCAGATCATGTCACCAACCACATCACTTCCGAAGTGATTATGAAGATATGCAAAGCAGTCAAGTTGCTGTATCATGGCATGTGCAACAAAATGTTGCACGGTGGAATCTTACTACAGAATAAGAAGCGTGGTACAACCACAATAGTTTGTTACATTGCTAAAAGCTCTTCTGGGAATGAAATCAAACATAACGTGCAATGATTGTTGTTCCATATTGCAGTTCGTTGCAGTCTTGAATTCGAATTCACTGTCATGAAACCTCCCTTAATAAACAGTAATCATGACGATGCAACTCTGGCCGGGAAAGCTCCATGATGATTTGAAAAACCACGCGCTTAGGTTATGGGTATGGACATTGCATTATATCAGTGAGGAAACATTGTGCAGTTTTGAAGCTTTAGAGCCGCAATAACAGTCGTCATTGGTTTTATGGTTAGATATAAATGCACTGACATGAGAGGGGATGTCCAAATCAGATGAAAGCTTTTCAAGCAGTGTTGAATATTTTCTTTTTTTTTTTACCATTTGACAATTTGTACATTTTGTACTACCTGCCGTTATGGGCTGGAAGGGAGCAAGGAAGGAAAAAGCGAATTTAGAAATATGTATACGTGTGTGTATATGTATGTGATATAGATATGATGTAAATCGCTAGTGACGGCGAATATCAATCAAATGATTCCGACAGTCGCCCCGTTTTTCGAAGATGTCTTTGTTCATTGGTAATGCATGGAACAGTTGTTACCAAATACAATCCTAGAGACACATATTCTTTTAATTAATTTTCTAAGTTGCGAAAGGCAGGCCTTTTATGGTCAGAATAGTAAGCCTTCTTCTCCCGTCCCGACAGAAGTACTGCGCACCTGAACTCGTATTTGTTTTTAATTGTTTTCCTTTTCAGACACCCGGATTTGAGTGGTCTTTCGTGACTGCATCGCGTACAATTTCATTATGGTATACTGATGTGCGTCTTTTTTTTTTCTCTATGGTCGGTTTCTTGAGACCAACTGAAAGTCAACGAACGCTCATCTTGGAGGAAGTTTTCGTCTCCAAATGCGCGGATTCTTATTCGACATTTGTCTTCGCGATCTTTGGAATCTATTCACGAGGTTTAATTGTCTCCCTCTTGCATTGTTGCCTTCTGTTGTTGACGTTGTCATCCAAAGCAGCGTGGACATTTGCAACCCATCCGTGTGTATATCCTGTCCACAAGGTCATATCTTGAGTCTCCTCCTCCTCCTTCTCCTCCTCCTCCTCCTCCTCCTCCTCCTCCTCCTCCTCCTCCTCCTCCTTCTCATCCGCTTCCTCTCCTCTTCCTCCTCCTCTTCCTCCTCCTCCTCTCCCCTTCTCATACCCCGGGACCATAAATGCTTATAGTTTATATCATTGACGCTGATTGCAGACTTAAATCTACTGTCTCCAAATTCGCTGATGACACGAAGCTATGCGGAATAGCAAACGATAAGTATAATCAATTAGATATCTAAAATTTAGGCAAACTAGAACAAGTGTTCTCAAGCGTAAAGCTTTTTATGTAGTTAAGAATTATATTAGATATGAGTACAAGTTATTTGGAAAAACTAATTAAAGTGGAGGATGAAAAGGATCTTGATGTAATTACCGGTAACTAAGCATTGTGCTTGTCTTAGAGAGAGCAAATAGAATACTGGGATTGGGGACGCGATTTTTTGACTTCGTAAGTTCAGCCATCATCTGCCAATCATACAAATCACTGGTTCGCCCACACTTGGAATTTGCTGCTTCTGTGTGGTCCCCAGACTCATTAAAGTGGGAAGTGGGAAACCTATGGTAGGTCAAGCCCTGTCAGTTACGGCAAGCCGCTGTTTTTTTATTTTTATTTATTTATTTATTTATTTATCTATTTATTTATTTATTTTTAAGGCCGATATTTCGGTCGCCTCCCCACTTGGCCAGGGCTGTCGGAAACCAACGCAACAAGCACGTAGCGGGTCCCGGGAATCGAACTCACGACCACCTGTTCATGGGTTCGACACGCTATCCACTGGACTTGGAACGTAAGCAGCGTTGTGCCACAAAACGCATTACGAACATAAGAAACGAAACACACGAAAACAGTTTAAAAACTAAACCTCTTCTTTAAAAAAAATACTCAGGAGGTCTTGAATCTTTAAGATTTTAAAGGGAATTGTTAACAAGAATTGAAAAGATGTTCACATTAGGTATCAACAGGACGAGAAATATTAAACCTAAAGTACGCTTTGGTCGGTGAGATTAATTATTAGCCTACTACCACAGCCATTAATGGCGGGTGACGCGCGTCCTACTAACTGGCATCCTATTTTGGGTAAGCGCGTTGGGTGTAGGTTCTGCTAGAATGATCAGCCTTGTACTTCGCAGCTTAAAGCAAAACAGGAATGGTTTGATGGTCATACTAAGCCATGGACGATCATCGTTGAGCGATCATCGTGCCAAACAAAACGTTCCTTTTAAGTCGTCAGGGTTTTAACCTAGCAGCGTGTAGAAGCAATGAATAGAATGAGATTCCAGTAGAGGCAGTTAAATGTGATACATTTTCAACATTCACTGGGATAAACAAGTAAGTAAAATTTATTTTATTTATTCATTTATTTGTTTATTCCAGTTCGTTATGAATCGAAATGTCTTCTGTCAACATACTTTGTTATTGTAATATTATAACACTGTAGCGGCTGGTGGAACAATACCAACCAAAACTTTTGATATTTCCGATACGAGTCTCGATACTGCTCTATTCCGATACCTGCAATGATTGAAATTCATGATTATTTTCAAGCCCCGCAGTTGGATTGGGAAACGAATATTTTATGAACAAAGTACATTTATCAGTATTTTATCGAAATCGGAAATTTAGGTCAGTATCGGGACTCGTATTGGAATCGTTGAAATTTTTGGTATCCTCCAATCTTTAATTGTAACTCTTCACTCCTCTTTCCCCGTTTGGGGGCATTGAATGCATTAGTTGATATGCACTCAGTATTCTAGGGAATTTTTAGTATTCTAGGGAATTTTTAGTATTCTGGGGAATTTTTAGTATTCTAGGGAATTTTTAGTATTCTAGGGAATTTTTAGTATTCTAGGGATTTTTTTTAGTATTATAGGAAATTTATTGTATTCTAGGGATTTTTTTTAGTATTCTAGGGAATTTTTTAGGAACTCGATCATTCATCTTATGGACTAGGAGTCACTAGATCATCCAGCTTTCTTTTATAACTGAAAAATATTCCCTTTAAAAAAATGGCTGATCACTTACCACGGCTACCTAATAAATTCTGATACTTTCCCTAAAGCTCTACATTGTTACAAAGGATTACAAAGGTGGAGCATGCCGACAGGAGACCTTTTGGTCCATATCTAGGTCGGATGCGGAAAAAATCATAATAATGATAAATAAATAAATAAATGAATAAGTAAAAACTATAATAATGTAAATAATAGATAAAATACATAAATTAATGCATAGGTATATTTAGATAATAAATACCCCCCCTCCGCCCTTCCACCTACCACCCACCCTCTCTGATAACCTCTCCCAGTTCTTTCCCCGTCGGCCTATATGTACTCGTAGTGTTTGCCATATGTCTGTACTAGAAAAAGCTGTAACAAGCGAAACGTCGTACTAATAAAGGTTTCGATCTCACACGGTGTTGATTCTCACAGGTAAATAGTAAATAATGATAAATTGACATATAACTAATGATAAATGAGAATCAAGCAAATAATAATAAACAAACAGACAAATGATAACAAAACAAATAGATAAACTAATAATACGACTTCATTTTATAGTTGTGGTATTTCGAAGATTTGTACATTTCGTTCGTCAGGGGCTGAAAGGGAGCAAAGAACGAAAGGCGAATTTAGAAACATGTATACGTTGTCCTCAATCCGGATTAATCTGGTTCTCTGGTAATGCAAGTAATACTTGTTACCAGATTTTTTCACGCTGAGTTTAATGTTTTTAGAATTTTCTTATCAGAGATGGTTTCTTTAAGTGACAGAAATTAGACTTTACTCATTAAATTATGTCAGTACTACACTAGAGTATTTACCACTAAGATATAGAAGATGTATGGGTTTTGAATATATTTGGCCACGGAATTATCCCTTCTTAGTGTCCGTCATGGCTCTACTTTCCTTGGTATCGTTTTTTCTGTCCAAAATATTCTGGTAAAATGTTTTGCTGTGCTCATTATTGACTCTATTTTTTTTTTTTTTTTTTTTAGTAACTTTTCATCAAACATTTCATCGAGACGCCGTTCCCTGATCTGTAGTAAAAAAAAAAAAAAAAAAAAAAAAAAAAAAAAATCCCCATTGGTTCAAGGGAATTTTACCTCTTACGTATTTGGATCCATGGAAAAATTCTTCAACTTGAACTTCATGCGCAAAAGGAAGAAAATTAATTTCCTCAGGATTAACAAGGAGAGGATTGATGGTAATTTTTCTTCCCTGAAATCAGTGATATCTGTTTTGACCATATTTTCCCTACATGATTTTTCTTGCAAAAGGGCTACGCTAGGCAGTTCCATGTCCATGGCCACATGTCATTCCCATCCATAAAGTTATATAACCTCTAAAAGCAACCAATATCTTTAGCGCTCGTTACATGGTTGCTAAGTCTTTCCCATTCATTAACCACTGTATTGGTAAATCAGTTCATGTCTATTTCCTTCTGAAATCTAAAATTGTCAAATATCAACGTCGGGTAACCAAGTCGCATTCCGATTAAAAGTGCGACAACCCTTATGTCACCATATACATTTTACCTAAAATTGTCATGAATAACTTCTGATTGTGAGATACTGATCGTATAGATGGTAAACTAGAATATTTGATAATATGCATAGATTATTTCATTGAACCATTTGCTCAGAAAACACTATAAATCAGGCTTACCAATCTTATGCGTGATCTTTAGGCTCTTTACAAGCCAGTGGGGGGGTAAAAGGCATATAGTGTGAGTCTTTATTCATAGTGTGAGGATCCTAACACAAGTGACGCAGCAAATATTTTGGGCTCATCTTTTATCCCGGACGCCTACTTTACAACCAAAGTAATACTCATAAATTTTTGATGATATTTTAGCGATATGAATGTCAATTCACCGCAGATATAGTAGAGTTCATTTTGACTATTTACATAATTTCTCGGCATTATAATCGTGGATGGCTGTCAAAACAAAGCTTGAATATACAACATCATAATCTGTCAACAGAGCCGAAAAGACACTGTTTACAAATTGAATTCTAGCCTATAATTGACAGAACTGCTACTTAGGAGAAAAATATCATGACTGACCGAGAAATTCTGAAAAAAAAAAGAAAAAAGAAATGGAATCAGTGTGCAAAAAATGTATAAGAAACAGACGGTATTTTGCATGGGACAAAATCTTTGTTGACCAGCGTTATCGGCGTCGAAATACAATTTCCTCTTTTCTCTCTTCTTCTCTTGTCCCCCTATTTCTCCTCTTCTCTCCTCTCATCTCCTCTTCTTTGCTCTCCTTTCCTATCTTTTCTCTCCTTTTCTCTCCTCTCTCATTTCTGCTTACCCGTTCCTCTCTTCTCCTCTACAGACATGTATTCACCTTTGGTCTTTGGATCACGTGCTGAACTCGTGATCGACAGCTATTTTCCCTCCCGGAAGAGAGCTCAGAGCTCGTATGACCGATCTATGGGTAATGCTGTGACCTTACACGCACCCAACTCCCCGCCCATGAGAGTTGGAGTAACGACTCGAAGCGCAGCGATACTGAAATTACTTCATCCCTGGGCAGGATTCGAACCCGGACCGCCGTAGTGACAGCCAGGGACTCTACCAACCGCGCCACCGAGTCGTGCTGTTTTGTTTGTGTAAATGTATGTAGAAGCTTGGTGGCCGAGGGGGCTAATGCGTCGTTACTTGTGGCGAAGGTCGAGGGGATGGTGGTTCGAACTCTGGCACCGGCGAAGTTAAACCAAGGGCATGGTTTATTAAATTCCACGCTAATAAGTCCTCTGTGAGGGGTGTCGTCCTAGCCTCCTGATTGGGGGAGTTTGTAACGTTAAGCCATAAAAAAGTACATTTATATGTGTGTATTTGCGCGAGGGCATGCGTGCCTGCTTGCGTGTGTGTACGCAATGACTGTATTTAACCAAGCAAATTTTACATGAGCGCGTAGAAATGTAGAAGATCCTTTCTCTGATTGTTCCTCGTTAAATAGTTTATTTTGAACTCTTAAGTCTTTGCTTAGGCTATCTATCCTGTGGTGCCTGTGGTGTATCGGTAACCAAGTATAAATAAATCCTTGTTCTGGTTTTGATAAGGTTACTCAGATTTGTAACACACAATATGCTTGCGTCACCAAACCTATAGAAGAACGGATGTAGTGTGTGTGTGTGTGTGTGTGTGTGTGTGTGTGTGTGTGTGCGCGCGCGCGTGCGCGCTCTAGCCTCACAAGCTGCATATCATCTTTAATTCCAACCCGCACCTGTTGACGTACAAGCACACCTTTCGTGTATACTTATATCTGTATTCTTGTGCATGTGTGTATGTGTGTGTGTGCATGTGTGTATGCTTATGTGTGTGTGTGTGTGTATTTTTTCTGTGTTTGTGTGTGAATGTGTCCATGTAAGTTCGAGTGTGTTCGTTAGTGTCTATTTTTGGGTGTTGCGTATGTGTGTGTGTGCTAGAGTTTGTATAGCAATTTGTTTGTGTTTACATGATTACGAGCGTGCCTCTTTGGTGACGAAAAGAAATCCTAATTAAAGAAAGGAGACTGTCCACAATGGCGTACGGACCGCCATTCCCACAACGGTAATTCGTTTGGCATATGTTTGTACCATTCCACGAGACACTAAATGAATAATCAACCTGAGGCACGAGAGCCACGAGTGATGTAGAATAGAAAGGAAATTCTATGAATGAAAACCAGAGACGCAACAGGAAAACTAAGCCCAGAGTGATCAAGAGAAAAAAAATCTATAAAAGGTTGGTAATAGCCGACATACACCGCCATGCACAGCGCGCATGCGCCCTCGGCAAGGGGAGACTTTAAAAGTGCGTCGCGCTCGCAGCTCGCTCTCATTCACGTTTCAGACCTAACGAGGTGTGGAAGGTCTGGGAGATCATGTTTTCATTTAGCGCTTTATTCCAGATTCCAGGTTCTTGACGCTCTTAATTCCCTTCCCCTTCCCCTCTCCTTCCCCTCCCCTTTCCTTCCCCTTCCCTTTCCTTCCCCTCCCCTTTCCTTCATCTCCCTTCTGCTCCCCTCCCCCTTCCCTCCTCTTACCCCACCTCCCCTCAACTTTTGTTTTATTCTTGCACTGATATTTTAAGGGAGCCTAATATTATATCTGAGACCAATATTCATGTATGTTGCGATATCTCAATTGTAATGCAATACAAACTATTTTACGGGTGTTTAGTTTCAACTTATCCCCTTAGACGTTACTGTTGTATTTAATGGGATTTAATTTTATGAATGTTTGAGTGAAATCTTAAAAAAAAAAAAAATCATACCACTGTGGGTCGATCTTCCTCTCGACTGCTTAATTACTGCAAGAACCGCTGTTAGTCGATTGAGAGATGGAGATATCATCAGAGGCATCCACATCGAACAAGTCTTGCACGAAAGACGAAACGAAGATCAACTCGCACACTCTCACAGTTGCAGGACTCACTGCTAATTGCCATGTTTCTGGTGACAGTCATGGAAACTCCCCAGATATGTAGGACAGTTAGGGAAACTCCCCAGATATATAGGACAGTTAGGGAAACTCCCCAGATATATAGGATAGTTAGGGAAACTCCCCAGATATGTAGGACAGTTAGGGAAACTCCCCAGATATGTAGGACAGTTAGGGAAACTCCCCAGATATATAGGACAGTTAGGGAAACTCCCCAGATATATAGGATAGTTAGGGAAACTCCCCAGATATGTAGGACAGTTAGGGAAACTCCCCAGATATGTAGGGCAGTTAGGGAAACTCCCCAGATATGTAGGACTGTTAGGGAAACTCCCTGGATATATAGGACAGTTAGGGAAACTCCCCAGATATGTAGGACAGTTAGGGAAACTCCCTAGATATGTAGGGTACCATCACAGTGACGACATGGACCACTGCGTACTCTATAGATAAATAGGAATATATCGAACATGAATAACAAAATGGGACGAAAATTCATATCACCAGATCCTGCCTGGCGAAGTGGTGATATGCTGCAACAAGCGTCTAGCTAGCCCATTGTTATCATGAGCGTTCCTGTTGGATTACCTTGTGAGCTTGAGGATATAGCAAGTCATAAAGAATTGTCCAAGCTGATCCAAATCATGGACAGTAAAGGGCCATTTACATGGTCAAACGGTCTGTCAAACATGTTTTCGAAGTGACGTATGAACGGGGTATTTGGTTGTCAGACAGGTTTGTCAAACGTGTTTGACAAACCAAATACCCTATTCACACGATCAAATATCACTTCAAACACTTGTTTGACAAACCGGGTTTGACAAACAGTTTGACCGTGTAAATGCCCCTTAAAGAACCTAGAGAAAATAAGAAAACTGGAGAGTTCAATGGACTCAGCTAAGATATCGTGGAACTGTATGAAATCTGAAGAAAAGAAGAGAATGTACAATTTCACGAGAGCTAACTTTTGTACTGCTGTACAGGTAAAGGAAGAAATACGATGGAGCAAGATTCTTGACAATCAATGCACTGATAGGATAAATTAGATTAGATATTAGGCTCTATAGAATATATATTCTAAAACAGAACAGTCTGTGGGACCTGCGATCAAAGCTCACGACAGCCAGGTTTGATTATATATGTTCTAAAACTAGTTTGGGTTTTTCATCAGCTTCACTGGGTTCAGACACAGCAAGTTCTTCTTTGATAATGTATGTCAAGTAATGGATCAAAGAAAATGTTGATATACATTGCAAGTCATAGACTTCAATGCCAAAGCTGGAGAGAGCATGGTTAGTTTTTATTGTATTGTGAAGTCTGGAGAATATATATATATATATATATATATATGTGTGTATATATATATATATGTATATGTATATATGTATATATATATATGTATATATATGTATATATATGTATATATATAATATATATATAATATATATATACATATACATATATGTATATATACATATATATAAGGAGGCTAGGACGATGCTCCTTACAGAGGACTTTATAGCGTGAAATTTAATGAACCATGCCCTTGGTCCAACTTGCTGGTGTCAGGGTTTGAACTGCCGTTTCCTCGACCTCCGCCGCAAATAGCGACGCTCTACCCCGCTTGACCAGTAAGTATTCCATATGTTAGAGAAAAACTAGATTAACAAGTGATTTAATGAAAGGGATAGTTATGGATATAAAAACTAGATTATATATAGAGAATTGAATTGTACAAACTTGTCAGTGAAAGACAGGAATCTGTCAGTTTATTATCATTTACTATTTACTTGTTTATTATTTTACTATACTTATGCATTTATTTATTTCAATTATTTATATTATTAATTTTTTTATTTATTTATTTATCATTATTATATATTTTTTTCTCGCATCCGACCTAGTTATGGACCAAAAGGTCTCCTGTCGGCATGCTCCGCCTTTGTAATCCTTTGAAAAGAAATATGGATCATATCGATGTAACTATTTGGAAAACTAGAAAATGTCAAATAGGTTCAGCGTAGGTCATCTTTGGGAGGCTGCTGGTGACTCCTTTCAGTGATAGGAATGAATACATTGCCACACGCAGTGGAAGAATGGTCAAACGATTAAAAGAATTTTAGAAAAAAAAAAATCTCAAATACCAGAGTTCAGTCGGTATATCTATCTGCAGACAATACAAGTGAAGTAGAATTAGTTCTTAAAATACGAAAGGGGAGAAGCACCTGGGGAATATGTCATACCGACAGATCTTCTGAAAAAGAAAAGAAAAAAGAAAAAAAGAATCATGGTTTAGTTCCATTATTTACTCAAATTATGCCCGTTTCAGAATGGTTTAGTGATTTTTCTTCACAATAAGTGAGAACAGAAAGACCTTAGCAAATATCCACAAAGAGATTTATTATCAAAGATATCCAAAGAGTTGTCCAAGATTCTCGTGAATTTGCCTAGTAAAGTTGTAGATGAAAGTCTGCCATGAAAAAAAGACAAGTTTTAGAAATGGATGCTCCACTAGAAATAATCTGCAAACAATGAATCAGCTAATCGGGAAAAACGACAGATTACACTCACCCTTTGAATTTAGTTTTTACATATTACAAAAGGGTAATTGATTCAATAGAACAATCGGCAATACTATGCTCTCTACGCAAACATGGTACAAAAGAACACATTGTGAAGGCTCTACAGAACATTTACGTGAAAGGTACTGCTGTAATTCGTCTACACAGAGAGAAAAAAATTAAATTTATACCTGTATCTGTATTTATATCTATCCCGACACCTGTACATGTACATATAATGTTAGAAATTTGGAAATATAAAGATTATTAGTTATCAGAATTAGGTCGTTCTTATTTTTACATATAAATACATAAATACATGTACATGTGCATATACATATACATTAACAGATGCTGAATGGTTTCCAGTACACAGACATTCATCTTTATCAATCACATTATCTTATTTTCTTGCAAACACGATCGATGGAAGCATATTCGGAAACTGAGACGCTGTTCAGCCTAACAGGGTCTCAGTTTCCGAATATGCTTCCATCGAGCTACATACTTCTGTTAGTCTCGATCGTGTTTTCAAGGAATTGAAATGGAAATGAATTAATGGGGTTTATAAGGTTAATATGCACATACAAATCCAGTTATCCTAGCTGACAGAGCATAAAAATGTCTACATGAAATGATACGATAAGAGTATTTATAATTATAAAAGAAGTGAACATAGTCGATAGAGAAGACCTCCAAATGTGACAAATAAATAAATAAATAAATAAAATAAAATAAATAAATAAAACAGGACAAGGTGTTGGAAAGATATTAAGAAGTACGGTGTTTCATGCACACGTTTTGGTTCGTGGAAAGACGTAGAGGAAGTAGGTAGTGCAGTCAATGTGAGTCATCCTAAAACCAAGTTTGATTGGTGGAAGTAGAGACAAGGGACACAGGGGCAGCATTCATATCCTACATTTTACGATGGAAATAGGTGAAAATATCGAGGTATGCTGTTCGAAAGCCAGTGTCCGAAGTTTGACAAAGGCTATCATGACCGTCTACTCCGTAGAGCAAGTAGCGGCTGGAATTTTTAAAAATGAAACGTTGGATGTAGCCATGGATAGTGAGGTGAAAATATTGTAAGAAATAGAAAGACACAGGAAAAAATAAACCTAAGATCATTAAGTACATCATACGCACATACATACACATATGTACACACACACACACACACACACACACACACACACACACACACACACACACACACACACACACACACACACACACACACACACACACGACATGTATATACAGGGTGGGGCGCGGAAACTTCCCGATTTGGGGATTGAATTATAAAGTGTTTACACTTCACAATTCTTTATTCTACTTTTATGTCTGTCACACAACATGGGAGATTTACTTTTACACAGTTCTAAAAACAATATCTTTTAAATGTCCACTTCCATTGTCAATACACTGATTCAGACGATTTCGGAAGCTTTGGTCTACTCTCTCTAGCATGGTGAGCAGTATATTGGCTATTTCAGTGCGGATGGCATTCTGTAGGTCTTCCAGGGTCGTTATAAACCATGTATTTGAGATAACCCCACAGGAAATGATCATAGGGGCCTAAATCAGGCGAGCGCGCTGATTTCCCTGAGAGGCGATTTAATTAAACTGGCCAGCGCGCTTTAGCCCCCTGTGATTATTTCCTGTGGGATTATCTCAAATCCCTGGTTTATAACGACCGTCCACAGACCCTGGAAGACCTACAGAATGCCATCCGCACTGAAATAGCCAATATACTGCTCACCATGCTAGAGAGAGTAGACCAAAGCTTCTGAAATCGTCTGAATCAGTGTATTGACAATGGAGGTGGACATTTAAAAGATATTGTTTTTAGAACTGTGTAAAAGTAAATCTCCCATGTTGTGTGACAGACATAAAAGTAGAATAAAGAATTGTGAAGTGTAAACACTTTATAATTCAATCCCCAAATCGGGAAGTTTCCGCGCCCCACCCTGTATAAATGCATATCAAAAATATTTTGTCTGTGGATAAAAATCCTATGGTTGCTTATTTGTCAGAAAATGATAAAACACACAGGTGAATATTGGGAATAGTAGTACTACTACTGCTACTACTACTACTACTACTACTAATAATAATAATAATAATGTAAATAGTTATAATAATAGTGATATATAAAATCCAGTTGGATAAAAATAAAGTCACCCCTTTTGGTGTTATGTCGCCTCATCGAGAGGAGATAGAGCCTTGGAACTGGGCTGGAAAGTGTTCAGTCCCATAATAATTGGACTCATTACAGCCTCTTTGATGGCGCAAAAACGAACCTATCTGAGACAAATGAAACTTTCCATTGGGTAAAAAAAAATCTTCAGAATCTAACTTGTGTGGGAATGACCAATTCCATTGACCACATGAAAGGGAGAATGAAAAAATCGAGTTTTTAATCGAAAAATCATATTTCACTTTTTTTTTTTCATCAAAGTGATTCTGGAATTCGAGGCCATTTTTGGGTTTGTGTTTTCGTGAATTTCAGAGGTTTTGTCTGAACAAACAATAAAGTGATTATTCTGTCTGAGACCAAATCCGCGAAAGTGACCTAATGTCGTGATTTTCCCCCCATTTCAAAACATATATACATGTAGATATATGTACATATGTATGTTACATTTACAAACACACACACACACACACACACACACACACACACACACACACACACACACACACACACACACACACACACACACACACACACACACACACGACTCGGTGGCGCAGTGGTAGAGTTCCCGGCTGCCATTACGAAGGTCCGGGTTGGAATCCCGCCCAGGGCTGAAATAATTTCGGTATCGCTGCGGTTCGAGTCGCTACTCCAACACACACGACTCGGTGGCGCAGTGGTAGAGTTCCCGGCTGCCACTACGGAGGTCTGGGTTGGAATCCCGCCCAGGGCTGAAATAATTTCGGTATCGCTGCGGTGTGAGTCGTTACTCCAACACACACTCACACACACACACACACACACACACACACACACATACACACACACACACACACACGTGTAAGGTCACAGCATTACCCATAGATCGGTCATATATGAGCTCTGAGCTCTCTTCCAGGAGGGAAATAGCTGTCGATCATGAGTCCAACACGTGATCCAAGACCACGGTGAATCACACGTATGTATACATCCAATGTTGGGGTACGGGAGGGATGATTCTTCATCCACGAGAAACTAAGATAAAAGAGAAAAGAGATGGATGCTGGAAGGGCTTGGAAGGGCCTGGAAAGAGTGAAAGCTGAGTGTATGCTTCGACTGTGCCACCTCCATACAAGGGGAAAGGGCCGCCCTTTGGTATATGTATGTATGTATGTATGTATTTATGTGTGTATACATGCATGTATGAAATGATTGTATGTATATAGTTATGGGTTATGTGGGCATACACACACACACACACACACACACACACACACACACACACACACACACACACACACACACACACACACACACACACACACACACACACACACACACATATATATATATATATATATATATATATATATGTATGTATATATATGTATATATATATATATATATATATATATATATAAATAATGTGTGTGTGTACATGTAAGATTCACAGATTTCACATATCTCGTGTTGTCTGATCTATGGGTATTGCTGTGATTTTACACATTCCACTCCCCAGCCCTGTTAACCAAATGGACATTATAATGTGTTGTATTGTGATCCTTTCCAAGGCTTGAACGTGGCACGATCTTGGGTCTGCCTCGTGACAGTCCTTGACGCTAACAACTCGAGTAACAACCCACGCCTGTGTGTGTGAGTTCATGAAGTCATAAACGCGCGCGCGTGTGTGTGGTAGAGAGAGAGAGAGAGAGAGAGAGAGAGAGAGAGAGAGAGAGAGAGAGAGAGAGAGAGAGAGAGAGAGAGAGAGAGAGAGAGAGAGAGAGAGCTCCCGAGAGTAATCTATCTGACATTTACTCTTCTTTGTGAGTTGAGGTTGAGATTGACGCGCCCACGGAGGTGCGTAATTACGTAATAGCGCGGTGGCTTTTCTTCGTTGCGTGGGTGGAGGCTGCTACAGGTACGCCGAGGGCGCGTAGGTGGCTGAGTGGCTTCTTCATCTCGTCGGCCTTTCAGTGGTTTGGGGTCCATTTGACGCGTTTCCGAAGGAAGAGATCCACACGATTTGTGTAATGGTGATGGACGAGTACTTCTGTTTCTGGACAGCGTTCGTTGGATCGATCTCTTGCTCTCGCTTTTTCATTAATGCACTCTCATTTTTTTTTTTTTTTTTTTTTACTGCTGGTGGTCTCTCTCTCTCTCTCTCTCTCTCTCTCTCTCTCTCTCTCTCTCTCTCTCTCTCTCTCTCTCTCTCTCTCTCTCTCTCTCTCTATCTCTTTTTTTTCTCTCTTCCGCCCTCTCTCCCTCCCTTTTTCCCACTCTCCTTCTCTCCCTCTCCGCCCACTCTCCCTCTCTCCCCCTCTCTCCCTCTCTTCCCCCTCTCTCTTTCTCTCTTTCTCCCTCCCTCCCCCCCTCTCTCTCTCTCTCTCTCTCTCTCTCTCTCTCTCTCTCTCTCTCTCTCTCTCTCTTCCTCCCTCTCTCCCTCCCTTTCTCCCACTCTCCTTCTCTCCCTCTTCCCCCTCTCTCCCTCTCTTCCCCCTCTCTCTCCTTTCTCTTTCTTTCTCTTTCTCTCTCTCTCTCTCTCTCTCTCTCTCTCTCTCTGTCTTTCTCTCTCTCTCTCTCTCTCTCTCTCTCTCTCTCTCCTTTTGGCATACTTCGCAATGAAAATACTTTGTAACTCACCCGATTCCCTGCAGTCTAAGCACTTAAGGCAAAGGTGACGGCTTCGGCCGCAGCTACTCAGCGCCCCTTGGCGTAGGCTTCTCACTTTCACTACCTAACCGATCCATTCCTTGGTTCGATCCAGACCTCGGACTCATAAAGCCAACTCTTCAGGTATTGGACTAATCGATTTTGGGCCGTTGGATTATTTATCTATTTATTTATTCTTTTTTTTTTCTTATATGCTTTATGTTATCTCCAGCTTAGGCATCACTGGCCTCGATGTGGTTAAACTGCCTGTGTCTTGAATTACAGGAATGAAATTGTTGATATCAATGCAGTCAATGGACAGCCCCGTCCGTAGGAATTCCACAAACATGACCAGTTATGTGAGATCACGTCTTGGAGCGTGTTTGACAAGTTGTTGTGGTCGGTATTATCTAGAAATGGTTATGACTAGACTGAATTGGTTGAAGGTTTTAGATGATTTATTAAGTAATTGATGTATAATCTCTTACTAGAATTGGTATCCTAATTGCGTGTCTCAGTTTCCATAGTGATCGGTTCAAATATTCATTCTAGCTAGAATTCTTTTTCTAACAAGTTTGGTCGGCTGGTAGCTAGTTAACGGGACGTGTTTAAAGTTAATAGGTTCTTAATAGATCCAAGCAGTGCTTTTGGGAAAGCTCGACCCTCGGTGAACTAAGGATCCTGTCATAGACCACAATGAGATCTATGAAATTCGCCACCCGAAGTGAATAGGTTCTTGACATATCCAAGCCGAGCTTTTGAGAAACCTCGGCCCTCAGGGGAACTAAGGATCCTGTCATAGACCACAATGAGATCTATGAAATTCGCCACAGTACTGAAAGGGTAAGGGAGAGGACGCTTTCACCTGATGAGCGTGGTGTCCCGCGAAACGCCAATTAGGACACATATCCGAAGACCGACTTTGTAGAGTTTCAGAGGAATGAGCTGGGACGTGTCACGGTGCGTCAGACAATACCGAGGCGCCAAGAGTATCCGAGTATGTGGTAACATGTAAGAATGTTGTAATGTTGTTTCGTTGGATTATTAGGCGTTAGCACAGATTGCAGTTTTAGTTGAAGTAGTTTATGTAATGACCGGTTTTGGTTAGATTAGATCAAGGTTAGTTTGAGTTAGGTGACTTCAGGTTATGCCATGTCAAATTAGGCTCATGAAGGAAGTCAAACGTTTTCCAAGATGTGAAGGTCTTCGGTGATGCCAACTGACCTCAGGAGGAGTTGGAATGAAGGGTTTTCTGTACCAAAAGGAGAAGCTTTCTTCTTGGCGACAAGAGCTCTCATGAAGGAAGTCGATCGCGTTTCAAGATGTGAAGGTCTTCGGTGGTCTGTTCGTTTGTCGTTTGCAGTGATCTGGAAAGGACGAAGTTGTACGAGTATATTCGATGTTGACGAGAACTTCTTCCTTTTTTCTAGAATTGATTCTAAGGCCAAAATTCAAAATCACGAAAGGTAATGTTTTCTTTAAGTTTGATCGTTTTGATGAGAAGATATGTCATCTGTCTTGTTAATTGTAATTCATTTCATGCACATTTATAGGGAAGTACGCAATTCCGTGAAAACACACACACACACACACACACACACACACACACACACACACACACACACACACACACACACACACACACACACACACACACACACACACACACACACACACACACACACACACACACACACACACACACACACACACACACACACACACACACACACACACACACACACACACACACACGCGAAGAGTGAAGAAAAACAAAGACTTATCCTCGACACTATTAGTGAGAATTTCAAACACTTTAATCTAGTTACCATTTAGTGATCTTATTAAGTTAAGTGACCCTCTCCGTTCCCTTCGTAAAACATTTCCAGTCGATTTTATTCATCCGAAAAAGGAAAAAAATCCTTCATGATTGCTTGGTTGAAACCAATCAGATTTATATAAATTTTTGAGGTAGGCTTTAAACCAAACGTGTCCAGGTCTGGTTCCCAATTCCCCTTTTCCTCTTTCCCCTCTTCTTCCTTCCCTCGTTCTCCCCTTCCCTCCGTCTCCTCCTTCTCCTCCCACCCACCTTCCTCTCCTCTCACTCCTCATCCCTCTACTCCTCCTCCTCACCCTCCCTCTCCTCCTCCCTCTCCTCCTTCACATTCCTCCCCTCTTTCCCCTTTCACTCCAACTTCAGTGTCCGGTTCTCTCACCCCTTCCCCTCAGATAGTCCCCTCTTTTTCATTCCCTCTTGATCCCCCATACCTCTCCACCCACCCCACCCCTCCCCTCCCCTCCCCTCCCCTCCCCTCCACTTCCCGTCCACACCTCTTCTTTGTTTTTCCACGAACTTGCTTTAGTCTCTGTACTCGTACCCAGGGGCTGTGCTGTCGTACGCTTTGTTTGAGATTTTGTTTATTTATTTACTTTTTAATTAATTAATTAATATGTTTATCATATATTTTTTTTTTTTAATTTAAACATGCTTTGGGTTTTGTGGATGGAGCCAGCTGTTCTATGTAAATTTGTAAGATTGTTAATCCCACAGTAGATACGTAACTCAGCTCAGCTTTGTTGATGGACTTTGGAACTTATGTTACTGATACAGAAATGTATTTGACGAGTGGAGCGAATTAAAAAAAAAAGAGGAATTCGACCAGTCACTTAATATAATCAAAGGCAGTCCGGTGCCGCGGAAAGTGAAGCAAAGAAAATTGAAAAAATCTTAAAGGACGAGGAAACTTAAAAAAGAAAAAGAAAAAAAAAAGAGGACTGACAGCCGCTTCTATTGGTGTCTTTATGCCTAATAGATGGAATAATAGGCCCAATGGCTCGCTTCATTCAGTCTAACACAATCAGACTACTCCGCTTGGTCAAACCCTAAATCACTAGTTAAGCCTGAGCTGTTTTTTTTTTTTAAGGCAAAGAGCCTCCTGCCTCTTCACTTTTTTTACACAATCTTTGTCACACATATATTATTTTTACTCTTCCTTTTTTTACTCAATTTTTTGCCATCACAGACGTTTTACTCCATATTCTGTTTTAATTTCAGTCGTTACATAGGTTATCACCATATCTCCAACCTGCGACACATTTGCATATTACAAAACACAGAAAAAAATGATGACAGAAATATCAGTATTTTTCTTTTTTCAACATTTAAACAGCTGCGAGGAGGCAAGTCATTCTACCCCTTGTCGGAGCTCGGCAGTATGACCTTGTATGACCCGTGTGACCTTGCTGACGCCAGACGCTGACTCTAAGATTTTCGAACCGTCAAACATTGGCTTCCATCGCCAGTCGTTGGGGACTTCGCCTTCTCAAGCATTTCACCGTTTTCTATGAATGTCTAAGATCTCTTTGCTTATGTTTTCAAATACGTTCGATGTTCGTGTGGTACAACATTATGGTTGTTGAGATAAACATTAAGAAACAAGGTGAATGTTTTTGTATATCTGTATAAATACACACATAGATACAGTACATACAGTAGATACACACATATATACATACATACATACTTGCATACATACCTGCATGCATACATACATACATAATCACATATAGATACATACTTGCATACATATCTGCATACTTGCATACATACCTGCATGCATACATACATACATAATCACATACATAATCACATATATAGATACATACTTGCATACATATCTGCATGCATACATACATACATGCATACATGCATAATCACATACATATATACATACATACATATATACAGTACATACATATGTACATGCATACAGGCGAATGAGAGTTTAACGTTCCGCAAAATTTTCTAGGATGATTTTTAATCAAGGTAATGAACGAAAGTTTCTTAAAGGTAACATAGTGGTTAGATGATATAAGACATATATCAGATGAGGGTTATGGGTGGTGGGGGGGAGGAGGTAAGTGAGAAGAATAGGTCTTTCATCATAACTGACGACGAATCTAAGTTTGTGATAACAGACTGTGACGTTTCAGCTTCTTTTCAGTACTTTGTTATCAGGAACACAATTTATTATACTAATTTGGCTTGTTTTCAATAGTTCATTATAAGCAATAAGTTTTGCGCCTAATGAATTTCCTCAGTGTTCTTCTACGGCGCTCGGTCACCTATTAGACGCAGCGGTTTTTTTTTTTTTTTTTTTAACATAAAAATGAGCGTCGTATACGCCGGCAGATACGATACATACACACACACACACACACACACACACACATATATATATATATATATATATATATATATATATATATATATACATATACATGCAAGAGTGACCACTGGGAAAGAAAAGTAAACGAAGCATCAGAGCGCTTTCGTATATTACGTCCAGTGCAGAGTACATAGAAAAGGAGGATTACAACACTATATGTGTGCGTCCATAGAAGAATACAGAAAGACAACTGCTCTTATGGGAGGCCATAACTGCCTAGGGAGTCCCTACATGACTCTAGAAGTCCCCCGAGATGCTGTGGTGCCCCACTTGACCAGTTGCCCCTCCACGTTCCTCTGTGGACACGTATATTGCTGTAATCGTCCTTTTCGTGTACTTTGCACTGAAGATGTAATATACGAAAGCGCTCAGCTTAGTGTAGTTTTCTTCTCCAGTGGTCACTCTTGCATAATTATACATAAGTTATCAATGTTTCTTATTATCATATATATATATATATATATATATATATATATATATATATATATATATATATATATATAATATGCATATACATGTATATATATCGCTTATCTCAGCTTTCACCACACGAGCAATTAAGGCTGAAATGGTCCCGTCCAATTAGTGGATGAATGACACTGGGCTTCTTATCCGGGCTGTTGGACACGACGCGTGTCATCGTGCCCAGGTTCCGGTATTCTTGAATGGCTTACCGGACAAATACCAGAGTCCTCCCCCGGACGTCGAACACTATACCAGGGACTAAAACCCAGGTCACCAAGGGCAATACCGGTCGTTTGGATGAGTTCCCGGACCAACAATCAATTATCCGGAATGTTCAAGCGGTCAAGCCTTGTCACACTAGCGATTTCAACCGCAGAGTTTGAACCGCGGAGGTTCAATTACAGTGTACGTCAGTCGAGGCGTTCACTCACAACCGCGCAGATTTTCCTTGACTATGCGGCACCGCCGCGGTTTCCGCGCGGTTCAAACCGCTAATGTGAACAATACCGGAATCTTTGCCGAGACCTTCGATCTCGCGGGGGAGAGCATTTGGCATTTGTTCTCGAGTGATGGCTCAACTTTCCGGCCAATAAGGGCCGAGGTAGGAGAAATACACGCTGATTGGTTGGCCAAGTTGGCGGGGTAATTTGGCACACCAATCAGGGTACAGACTGTCGAAACTTCGAGAACTATGAATATATTAAAAAAAATAATAAAATATCACGTCCAAATAAAAAAAAAATTGAGGAAGTGCTGCTTAGGAATTATGAGTAATTTTTATGTGAATTTTAGTTGATGACGTATGAAGGGAGTTAGGAAAGGGAAGTGGTAATTACTGGTGACTGTTGGAGATTGAATGGGCGTTTTACACACACACACACACACACACACACACACACACACACACACACACACACACACACACACACACACACACTCTCTCTCACACACACACTCTCTCTCACACACACACACACACATCCACAGAATGCAATCACTTGAATTTAGCCAGAATAAATAAACAAAGTACGACACCATTATATATATATAAATTTACAAGGGATACCATCATTGTCGGTGCGGTACATTTGAAAAATAAAAAATAATAAATCAAATTAGATAAATTAGAATAATAAAATAAAATAGGTAAACGCATTTTCATTTAATAGAAAACTAAATGCAAATGTTTATGTAAATATGCATGTATGTATGTGTATATATATATATATATATATATATATATATATGTAATTTTTTTTTTTTCATATGCTCTATAAACTTTGACGTTAGGTGATTTGATTTAGTTTCATGGGAAACACCCACAGTAAAATATTTAGGGAAATTCATTTAAAAGAAAAAATAATTTCCTGTAGATTTGACAATCTCCAGACATATCAATACGGCAAGTATTATCTCTGAAAGGTTGGCAGCCCTACAGAATGGTAAAAGTTGGCAGGCCTGTAGAATGTTTATGCTACTCTAAATAATTTTGATCTTGTCTCTATGGTCTTTGGATATCTGGAGAGACCTTGTCTGAAAATAAGAACAGGTGAGGAATTTAACGAAGACATTTGTCTTTAGATATTACGCTCAAAATCGTTGTGTAATTCTAGATAATATAAGAACATGTGGCCTACCAATTGCGCGGAACCTTTTTCATTATTATCATTATTGTTATTATTATTATTTTATTAATATTATTATCTTATTATTATTATTGTCATTATATATATATATATATATATATATATATATATATATATAATACTTTTTTTTTTGCTGTAGTATACCTATTCGTGATTAAAAAGAATGGATTGGGGGGATATTTCAAAATACTGCTATATAAGCACACTCTTGTTATTGTTATAATTTAAGAAACGATATTCTAAAAAAAACAAAAAAAATCATCCGAAAATCCAGTGACAATCCCCAAATCTCCAGCCAGATCCAAAGATCTCTTAGTCAAGATCTCAGGCCCGGTCCAGGAACCGAATGCCAACCTACAGGGTTTTATTTCCTATTGAGGGTGAGGAAAGGTGGATGCTTCTTTTCCAGGCAGCAGCTGAAGAAGGTCGCCAGTTAATTGAAAAAAAAAGAAGAAGAAAATTTTTAATACTTATGACTTCCCAAAGAAAGGCCTTGTTGGAATCTTTCTTTGGTCTGATGAATTAATTATTTCACTCAAAACTACCCGGAAAAAGGACTTAGGCTGAGCAAAGTAGACAAGTTACACTGGGTATGCTTAGGACAAAAATAGAAAGATGAGATTTTTTGTTGTTGTTGTTGTTGTTGTCTCCGATTGAGTTTCATAAAAAAAATGCCGTCTTGCCCTATATCCAAACAAAATAGTTTCGTATCAACTAGAGGTCAGCTTATAAAAGAACTATACTGATAGGCTTTATCAGATTACCTTTTCAGTTTTGACGCTACTTCACCCGCCTATTGAAAATACCTGCCCTTAGCCAAAAGGAAATATACCGTGTATCACCAAATCAAAAGAATATAGAGGTCGCCATTTTGATTACGCGGAATCTCTTGGCAAAATTTTTTGTTTTCAATAATCTTTTACTTGCTAACCTAACCTAACTTAACCAAATAGATCATGAGAAGTCTACGGCAGGAGACGCTGAGTATCTGTGGCCGATGCCGTCACCTGGGCCCTCTTATGCGCTTTGGGGAATGTTGGGGGGCAGGTACCAGTCAAGACTGGCAATTGGAAATTGCGTGCGGGATTCGAACCCTCAACTTAGCGAGACTAGCAGGCTACCCATTACGTCACCTGCATAC
Organism: Oratosquilla oratoria; assembly: GCF_046742065.1. Taxonomy (NCBI): domain Eukaryota; kingdom Metazoa; phylum Arthropoda; class Malacostraca; order Stomatopoda; family Squillidae; genus Oratosquilla; species Oratosquilla oratoria. The sequence goes on along the minus strand of NC_134792.1, from coordinate 56,868,876 downwards.
AGGAACCACTGAAGTGGTTTATTTGTTTGTTATTTGTCTGTTTGTTTGTTTATTATTTGCTTGATTATCATTTATTATTTATGTCTATTATTATTATTTACTATATACCTGCTTGTTTATTATGTAACTATACCTATGCATTTATTTATTTTAATCATTATTATTTATATTATTATAATTTTTATTTTATTTTATTTTATTTATTTATCATTATATATATTCGCATCTGACCTAGTTATGGACCAAAAGGTCACCTGTCGGCATGCTCCGCCTTTGTAATCCTTTGTAATTTCAGTAAATGTTGGAATTGACCATACAGTTCTTTCATAATCGCGATGAAATTAATTGGACACAACCAGACACCAATTTGGTCCACAATTAGATCGGTTGCAGAATCATTGAAGAAGTTTATCAAAGAAATAAATGAATAAATTAATTTAATTAATAAACAACTGAATATTTAAACAAGTAAACAAATAAATAGTTTGAGGATTAAATGAGCCGGTAAGTCAATGGTTGGATAAAAAAAAAATGAATAACTAAAATAAATGGTAAATGAAAAATCGAATAGAAAAAATAAATCAAGAAATTAACGAAATGACACGAAAAAATAAATGATGATTATAGTTGACTTAGACCCTGTTCACTCTAGCGGTTTGAACCGCGCGGAAACCGCGGCGGTACCACATAGTCAAGGGAAGAACTGCGCGGTTGTGTGTGAAAAGCCTCCATTGATTACATTGCAACTGAACCGCCGCGGTTGAAACCGCTAGTGTGAACAGTACCTTAAGCTCCACTGAATGGAGACTCGCAGCCCTACGATACCCGCCAACGATCCTGGTGACCTTCGTATTTGACCGCAGCCGTTACCCCCCCGTAACGGTAACGGGGTGATGGGAGCGCTGCGTGCGAGACGAACTGTAACGTTCCCGGGCCGTCACGTAAAGTACTCTGTGTAACGGATCAGGGGCGTTACATTAGTGAAGGAGGAAGAAGAGGAGGAGGAGGAGGAGGAGTAGGAAGAAGAGGAGGAACGGGAAGAGAAAGAGGAGTAGGAAGAAAAGGAGGAGGGGGAATGGGAAGGGGAGGAGGGGAGTAGGAAGAAGAGGAGGAGGAGGAAGAGTAGGAGGAGGAGGAGGGCGAGAAAGAAAAGAATGATGAGGATAATAATAATGATGATGATGATGATGGTGATGAGAAGGAGAATAAAGAGGTACCCCTAGAAAAGGGGGAATGGTGAGAAAGGTGAAAGAGGAGGAGGAGGAGAAGAAGAAGGGAAAGATGACACTGAGAAAGGAGGAGGCGAAGAGAACAGTGGAGGAACAGAGGTCTGTTTAAAACAAAAATCCTGTTGCTCTGGTTGTCGTCAGGCGATTTTATTCAGGTGGCTGTAATGCCACTTCAGCAGCGACAAGGGTTCCGGAGTTCAGGAGCCACGCTGAAGCCAAAGAACGGGCGTGATACAAGAGGAGGAGGAGGAGGGAGAGGAGGAGGAGGAGGTAAAGAAATAAGAGGTGTGACTGAGGTATATGAACCGGCATGTCTGTAGCCAAGGAGGAGGAAAAGGAGGAGGAGGAGGAGGAAGAGGAAGAAGAGTAGGATTACTAGAGAAGTAGAGCCAGGAAGAGTAGGGGGAAGTGGTGTAGATGGAAAAGTAACAGAAATAGGAGGAAGTGGAGGAGGAGGAGGAGGAGGAAGATGAGGGCGAAGAGGAAGAAGAGGAGGAGGAAGAGGACGAAAAGAAGGAGAGGAGATTTAACAAAGGTGACTACTCACATATTCCTCCTCCTCCTCCTCCTCCTCCTCCTCCTCCTCCTCCTCCTCCTCCTCCTCCTCCTCCTCCTCCTTCTTCCTCCTCCTCATCCTGCTCCTCCTTGTCCTCCTCCTCCTTCTCCTCCTCCTTCTCCTCTTACTCCTCCTCCTCTTATCATTTGATGACATAGTAACAGACCACAATGATAACGCATACGGTGTTCCAACGTTTCTTCTTGTAGAGATCTACGGGAAGCCCCGAGGAATATTACTTACAAAATGTTGAGCTGTGATTTTCCAGACACTCAGAGTTGCGTTTTCAGTTATTTTCGTTTAGTAGTCAGTTGTTTTTGTATAATTTTCAAAGATTTAGTTCAGTCTAACTTGATTTTTCTTAGTTGGGGGAAATTCAGTGTAGCATATAAAATTTGTGAAGAATATTTTAACCTCTTTTCTATAGAAAAAATATCTTTTGGGAAGAGGGTAGGCTTGTTATGAAGATTTAATTTAGAAGTGGAAACCATTTATTTATTTATTTATTTATTTATTTATTTGTTCGTTTATTTATTTTTGCATTCGACCATGCATTGGTCTGGAAGGCATGATTTATTATTGTAATCTCATTTAAAAGTCGACTTTCCGGACATCTTTGTCTCTGACTTCACCTTATGACGTCATGTCGTCTTTGATTCGCCTACGATACAAATCAGGACCTGAAGGACACATGCAAAACTTAGGCACCCAACCAGCCAATCAGCGTGCTCCATGCTGGTCGGGTGGGCGGAGTCAGTTGCTTGTATGGTCCAATGAGATTCTTCGGTTGCTGTATGACGTCACCAGAGTTCTGCTTGGGCAGACCATCTCTCACCTTGCATCAGTGTATTACTGAGGACATGTGGAAATGACCCATGATATATACGAACTATGCAAAATTATCTTTAGATATTAGAAGTTTGATATATTTTTGTAAACAGTAGTTCTCTTATAGTTAAGATGATTTTTTGTATATAGTATGGTACAACAGCGAAAGATGCTTGCATCAACATATATATATATATATATATATATATATATATATATATATATATATATAAAATGTATATATATATATAATATGTATATATAAATATACTAGTAAAACAAAATATATTTCTAATAATTTTCTCTGAGAACCACGACGCCACGGCTGCCGTTGTTGTTTTGTCATTCATCGTCATTCCTTTGTTTCGGAGGGATACTGTTTCCAAGCTACCAGAAGCGCATAACAAGCTCTTGTGTCCCAGCTACCAGAAGCACGCAACACGTTCTCAGAAGGCCTTTTAGTAATAATTCCTAACCTTAAATTATGCAACCTCTTTCGTTTGTGTCAACTTCTGTAGTGAAAATAACTATTCTTTCTTTTGAATAAACGGTGTACTTTGATTCAGCTTGAGGTGAATTTTTGTAGGTATTGTCTTTCCTCCCTCCTCCCATCCGATAAGGGAAATTTTGTTGGCTTGTTTCCAAGAAAACGAAGAAGTGAAGTGGCTCGACATCTGGAAGGCCACAGAGTCTCCAAGTGCCGCACAGAGTCGTCGCTTATGCAGCGCTGTTTCCCTCGGTTAAATACGCCTCCTTTCAGCAAACTCCCTCCTCTCTACCTCCTCTTTCTCCACGACCTCACCCTCCTCACCCTCCTCCTCACCCTCCTCCTCTTCCTCTTCGTCTATCTCCTTCTCTTTCTCTTTCTTCCTCCTCTTCTTTCTTCGCTTCCATTTCTCCGTTTTGTAATATTGGAAACTCCCACCTTCCTCCTCTTTCTCTACAACCTTTCCCGTCTCCTTCCTCTCCACCAGCAGCAGCTCCTCCTCCTGCTCTTTTTCCTCGTCTATCTCCTCTTCTTCTTCTCTTTTTCCTTCGCTTCCATTTCCTCTGTGTTTTCAGTGTTGTCATCTTGTAGCTATCTTTTCCTCTTTTACCTGTTGACGGACATTCCCCCCCCCCTTTTCTTCGTGTTCCGAAGCCGTGCTCTTGTTTCTGTATTCTGCTTGACGATTTTCATTTATTTTTTCTTTCTTTATTTATTTTTATCTATTTATCTTCGTACGTCCACATGCACTTACTACCAAGGGCAGCCATAATTGTCCAAATATACTTTTTCTTCTGATTATCTAATATAATTTCAATTATAATCGCCATATAGCTGAAGTCATCACTCGTAAACAAAACTGTATTAATACAACAACAACAAAAACATATTTGTATTGGGCTGTCGTGGATCAGGATTGTATGTGTTTGAAGACAATCGTCTCTACTTCGTTCGTCAGTTGATTCTCCTGAAGCAACCCCCCCTCCTCCTCCTCCTCCTCCTCCTCCTCCTCCTCCTCCTCCTCCTCCTCCTCCTCCTCCTCCTCCTCCTCCTCCTCCTCCTCCTCCTCCTCCTCCTCCTCCTCCTCCTCCTCCTCCTCCTCCTCCTCCTCCTCCTCTCTCCGTTCTCTCTTTCTCTCCCTTTGTACTCTCCTCTCTTCCCAAATCACCCAATTACGTCTCGTGCGATTCAATTGGAGAGATGTTGCTTTTTACATTGAAAGGTATGCAAGTTAGGGCACTAGATAGGAGACTAGCAGCTATTAGAGAAAAAGACTTATTTACTGTAGTGTGTGTGTGTGTGTGCTTGATTATCCCCTTCGCGACAGACAAGGCCCCACGGAGATGAATGAAATAGCATGACGACACTCAGGCTAACAGGGAAAGTACCACAGGGCACGGAAGGATTTAATTGTGATGTGCAATGAGACCTTCGCCAGCGTGAAGGGGACCACGGAAATGAATGAACTAACCTAATGGTACAGTGGAAGGAAAAGCGTTACCTGGTAATGAGGAGGTTGGTACATTGACGTGTCTGGGTGTTATGTGGGTTACTATGCATAGAAGTTGTCACACACCGCTGTGGTAATTTTCTTGGGTGCTGTGCAGAAGTGGTGAGAGGCTGTGTGAAGGCTTAATTGCTGTGGTATAGTCTGGTGATGTTGCTGTTGCTGTGGAGAGGTGCTGTGTGAAACGCTGTTAAACTGACTGTTGTGTATATGCTGTCTATCTAGTTACTAGGAGTGTTTGGTAACTGAGGTTGGGAGTTCTTTCTCTCTCTTCCTCCCTCTCTCTCTCTCTCTCTTTCTCTCTCTCTCTCTCTCTCTCTCTCTCTCTCTCTCTCTCTCTCTCTCTCTCTCTCTCTCTCTCTCTCTCTCTCTCTCTCTCTCTCTCTCTCTCTCTCTCTCTCTCTCTCTCTTTCTCTCTATTTCATCTATTCTCTTTCTTTGCCTTCGCCCTCCTCGTTCTTTCTCCTTTTCCTTCTCATTTACTTCGTCTCCTCTTTCTTCGTTCGCAATCAACGCTTTACCTTGTTTTTCCCAATATCCCTCTCCTTTGTTCCTCTCTCTCTCTTTCTCTCCCTCTCTTTCTCGCCCTCTCTTTCTCTCCCTCTCTTTCTCTCTCCCTCTCTTTCTCTCTCCCTCTCTCTTTCTCTCTCCCTCTCTCTCTCTCTCTCTCTCTCTCTCTCTCTCTCTCTCTCTCTCTCTCTCTCTCTCTCTCTCTCTCTCTCTCTCTCTCTCTCTCTCTCTGTCTGTGTCTCTCTTTCTCTCTCTCTCTCTCTCTCTCTCTCTCTCTCTCTCTCTCTCTCTCTCTCTCTCTCTCTCTCTCTTTCTTTCTGTCTCCCTCCCTCGCTTTCTCTCTCTCTCTATCTCTATCTCTCTCTCTCTCTCTCTCTCTCTCTCTCTCTCTCTCTCTCTCTCTCTCTCTCTCTCTCTCTCTCTTCCTTCTCTTTCTGTTCCTTATTCTATCATCATCTCCTCCCACTTTCATGATCCTTTCTGTCGACGTTCTTTCTCCATCTTTACTTTTCTCTCTTCCTCTTCACATTTTCTTTCTCAAATCCACTTTGGCCATTTATCGCCCCAATTCTCCTTCCTTCTCTCCTTTTCTTTGTTCTTTCTCTCTTCCTTTCACTTCCATACGTAATATTAGAACACACAAAGTGATTATATAGTCTATGGGAAATATGATATAAAAAGAAATAGATTAAATATTAAGAAAAACTGTGAAGGTTATTTAAAGAAGTCAAAAAATAGGAAGATACTATGAAATATTTGAAAACAAAAATTCTTCAAAATTATACGTGACTACATAAATGGTAAATAATCATGTAGTTAGATTATATAGTCTATGGGAAATATAATATATAAAGAAATAGATTAAATATTGAGAAAAACTGAGAAGGTTATTTAAAGAAGTCAAAAAATAGGAAGATACTATGAAATATTTGAAAATAAAAATTCTTCAAAATTATACGTGACTACATAAATGGTAAATAATCATATAGTTAATGATATATAAGTTAACTAAGATCTACTAAAAACGTGTAATAACTTGAAATGTTCAATTCTTTTGGCTTTGTTACGTTTATGGTATTTGTAAAATAATTAGAAATTTATTTTAAGATTTGTAAGGTTTATGCTGGATACCCACTACCTTGTCCCCTCTCTCTCTCTCTCCCTCTCTCTCTCTCTCTCTCTCTCTCTCTCTCTCTCTCTCTCTCTCTCTCTCTCTCTCTCTCTCTCTCTCTCTCTCTCTCTCTCTCTCTCTCTCTCTCTCTCTCCCTCTCTTTCTTTTTAACGAAACCATATTTCAATTTTGTTTTTGTAATCATAATATCTTCCTTTGCTCTTTAAGAAAATTGACATGGAACTCTCGTCCCTCTTTTTTCGTCCCTCTTTTCGTGAATACCTACCCTCACCCTCTTTCTTTTCTCCATTATCACATTTTATTTTTTCGCCCCTTTTTTTTTTTTTTTTTTTTTTTTTTTTCCTTGAAGGACAACTTCATTTCTTTCCCGACGCTTCTTCTTTCTTCATTTTTTTTTGTCTTTTTCTTCGACCCTTAAAATCCCTATCCAGTGACTATTTTGATATTTTTCGTAACCATTTTCACTTTCTTGAAGTTTTCATTTGCAATACATTCCCCCTCTTCATTCCTTCACTTACTCTATTTCCCCTTTCCTCTCTTTACTCTTCCTTCTCTTTACCCGTCCCTCTCTTTGTCCTCCTCTCTCACTCTCATTTCCAAAATACAAATCCGCCCCCCCCTTTTTTTTTTTTTTTTTTTTTTTCGGAGGCTTGTCCTCTATCCCTTCCAACCTTCCTCCCACCTCTTCCCATTTTCTTTCCCTTAAGCCGCGCGCGTCCATTTTCTATGTTATCAAGGTTCCGCTTCTAGTTGTTCCCTAGGAGGCATACTTAGTCGGGAAGTAGACGTTTATGGTCGAGGAAGGGAAGGGGAGGAAAGGCGTAAGAGATAATTAGAACCAAGAAAAGAGTAAAACAGGTAAGAAAAGAAAATAAAGAGCGAGATAATTAATGGAAGGGAATAAAGAGTGGAGAAGACGTGGAAGAGAGCTGTTGTGTTAGTGGAAGATAAAGAGGAGGGAGATAAGGGGATATAGCGAGAGAAGAAGAGGAACAATAGTGTGAGGAAGACGGGAAGAGAGTGAGTAAGAGAGAGAAAGAGAGAGAGAAAGAGCTGGAGGGAAGGAGAAAAAAGCGAGAGCAAGCGTGAGAGAGAGTGAGGGTGGGAGTGAGAGTGAGATTGCGGAAAGAGGTGGAGGGGGGGGGGTGAGAGTGAGTGCGCGGGACTCGAACCTTATGACATATCGTCCGGTTCTGGTTTGGTAGCTTTGTTTTGCCGTCGCTCCTTCGCCCCCGTCTCGTGCCACATTCCCTCCCACATCACCCGCGAAGACCCCCCACAATCACAAGCTCCCCACTACCCAAACCCTCCCACCTTCAACCCCCCCACGCTACACACAACCCCTCTTCCCCCCACCAGGTACCAGAATTCTCCCCCTCCCCCCTCCCCCCCACATTCCCGTATTCCTATTCACAATGCATGGGAATCACTATCCCGTTGGAAAGTCCTCTTTCAGACTCTTCTTAGCTAACAGGAGTTTTCACGAAGTCCTCTGGTGCCAGCCAGAAACAAGTCTATAAAGTAAGCCACAGTGCGGTTGAAGCCACTGTCCTCTCCCTCCTCTTCCTCCTCCTCCTCCTCCTTCTCCTCCTCCTCCTCCTCTTTCTCCTCCTTTTCCTCTTCTAAGCCACTCTGACGAATGTTCCAGAACGACGCAGTCGAACTTCGCAAGCAAGTCTGAGGTTTAGAATCGAACCAGAGTCCGCCAGACGAGACACGTCATCGCTCCCCCCCCAGCCTCTTCCCCCCCTCCCCCAGAAGAGAAACCCCAGTCTGCAGCAAGAGCACTCGCGAGCAGTCAGGAACCCCAGCAATATCTAGCCTCCTCCCTCCCCCTCCCCCCTCCCCCCTCCCCCCACAGGTGTCGCCGATTCATGGCAACGAAAGAAGCTGTTCATATGCACGGGGGCTAATAACGACGAGGAGAGGAAGGAGGAGGAAGACGGAGGAGGGTGGAGGGAGGAGGTACGAGGGAAGAGGAAGGAGGAAGAAGACGGAGGAGGGTGGAGGGAGGAGGTACGAGGGAAGAGGAATGAAGGAGGGGAAGACGGAGGAGGATGGAGGGAGGAGGGAAGAGGAATGAAGGAGGGGAAGACGGAGGAGGAACGAGGGAAGAGGAAGGAGGAGGAAGACGGAGGAGGATGGAGGGAGGAGGTACGAGGGAAGAGGGATGAGGAATATGGAAGGAGGAGACGTGAGGAGAATTGAGGGAAGATTGAAAGGGTGTGAGGGAAAGGAGGAGGGAAGAAAGAAGAGGGAGGAGGAGGAGGAGGAGGATAGTGGGGGGAGGGGGATAGAATGAAAAGGGGGACATAGGGGGGGGAGGAAAGAGCAGGGAGGATTAAGGAAATTGAGGGAGGAGGAGGAAGAGGGAGGAGGCTGGAGTGTGGAGTGTGGAGGGAGTGAGATGGAGAAAGGGGAAAGAAAAAGAGGAAAAGAGGGAGATTGGAAGGAGGGCAATAAGGAGGAAAAAGTGATGGAGGAGGATGAGGAGGGAATTGGGTGAAGTAGGAGGAGGAGGAACAGGGAGTAGGATTATTAAGAGAAAAAGGAGGAGTTGGGGGACAACGATTAAGTACATGAGTAGGACGAGAAGAAGAAAAAGGGAGGAAGAGGTGAAAAAGGAGAACGTGGATGAGGATGAGGAGGATGGGGAGGGGAGTGGAGGACTCGGACAAGAAGAAGTGGAGGAGGAGGAGGAGGAGGAGGAAGAAGGACAAGAAAAAAAAGGGGAGGAAGAGGTGGAAAAGGAGAACGTGGAGGATGAGGAGGGGAGTGGAGGAGGAGGACAAGAAGAAGTGGAGGAGGAGGAGGAGGGGAGTGGAGGAGGAGGACAAGTGAAGTGGAGGAGGAGGAGGAAGAGAAAGAAGGACAAGAAAATGGAGGAAGAGGTGGAGAAGGAGAACGTGGATGAGGATGAGGAGGGGCGTGGAGGGCTCGGACAAGAAGAGGAGGAGGAGGAGGAGGAGGAAGGTGTAAGGGGGGAGAGGGAGAGTTTGTGAGCGAAACCATGACGGAGGTGACTACATTAATGGAGCTGCTTCGGGAGAGGTACGTAGCCCGAGTGATTCAGCGGATCCAAAATCTTCCCGAAATTTGACGAAGAAAATTTCCCCCCAAAATTTGGCGAAGAATGATATCCTAACCGTCTCCCATGGCCTCTCTTCTGAAGAACCTCACCACGGGAAAAAAGGAGAGCTAGTTCTGTGTTACGGAAAGGGAAAAAAGAAATACAGGGAAAGAGAGAGAAAGAGAGAGAGAGAGAGAGAGAGAGAGAGAGAGAGAGAGAGAGAGAGAGGGGGTGGGTGTAGAGAGAAAACCAAGTAATTAGGAAAAGATGATAGACTGAAGAACCCGCAGAGGGAAGAGGTTCTGTTTCACCGCTCACGTCGTTGGTAAAGAGCAAGAGGTGGAGGGAGTAAGGGCAAGAAAGAGAGTAGAGACAACGACGATGGCGTGTAGGAGGAGGAGGAGGAGGAGGAGGAAGAGGAGGAGGAAAGAGCGGGGGCATGGAGTGCAGTATGGATGCTGTGGAGGAGGAGGGAGGGAAGCGGGAGGACGGGGGGGGGGAGGAGGTTATAAGAGGACACAGAGTGTGCGGAGGAAGGGAGAGAGTCGGAGGAGGTTTCTTCTGGAAGAGCAGAAGAGGTCTGCCAAATTTCGGGTCTTTGCGCGAAGAGCGAAGTCATGAGGGTTGGGATGCTCGCTGAGACTGCCTGCAGGAGAAGAAGGAGATCGGGGATGCTGCGGTGAGGTCACGTAGAAGCCTTGTCATAGACTCGGGAGAGGAGGAAGAGGGAGGAACACGAAGGAAAGGAGGAGGAAGAGGGAGGAACACGAAGGAAAGGAGGAGGAAGAGGGAGGAACACGAAGAAAAGGAGGAGGAAGAAAAGGAGGAAATTGAAGAGTGGTGAATGTATCATAGACAAGGAGAGGAGGCAAAAAGGGAAAGGAAGAAAATGAAAGGAGGACAAGGAGAATGAGGGGGAAGGCGAAAGAAGAGAAGAGGAAGGGAAGAAGAGGAAGAAAAGTCGGGAAGAAAGGAAGGTAGGAAGAGGAAGAGGAATAAAAAAAGAAAGATAATGAAGTTGAAGAGCAGTAGAAGGAGGAGGAGGAGGAGAGTGGAAGTTGAAGAATAATGACCGAATTTTGGACGAGAGGAGAGGAAGTGGAGAGAGGTGGAGATGGAAAAGGAGAGTTCATGGAAAGGTTAAGAGAAGAAGAAAGGAACATACACAGTGGCGACAATGGAGAGGATGGATTATATAGCGAATGAAGAGGAGGAAGAAGGAGAGAGAACGGAAGAGAAAGAAAACGATGGACAAAAAAAAAGAAGAAGAAAGAGAACGAAAAGTAGAAGAGGAGTGATAGAGAGCAAGGAGAAAGAGGAGAAAAGAGGCAATCAAAAGTAAGAAAATGTCGGAAGAGAGAAAAAAACAAAATTTGAGGAGGAGGAGGAGGAGGAGGAGAAGATGGAGATGGTAAGATAGAGAGAGATAAGTTAGAAAAATGCTGAGACGGCGGTGGGGGGGGGAGGGGGAAGGGGAGGGGGAGGGGGGTGCAAAGAGGTGGTTGGTGGTGAGGATCCCGAAAAGAAAACGGAGTCAAATGAGGGAAGAAGGTTTTAAGTATCGGGAAAATGGGAAGCTGATAATTGACAAAGAAGATCGAGACGGAAGGTGAAAGAGAAGATGGGAAGGGAATGGGAGGGGAAGGGAAGGGAAGGGGGAAGGCGTAATGGGAGAGAGAGAGAGAGAGAGAGAGAGGATAAGGAAGGGGAAAGGAGAAAAGATTAGGGATCTGGGAAAACCAGGAGTGGAGAGGGAGAAGGAAGAAGAGAAGGGAGAAAAGGTGAATAAAAGTGGATGGAAGGGGTGGAAGAGGGTAAGGAGGGGTGGATAAGGTGGAAAGAGAGATGTGGAAGAAGGAAAAAGCAATGGAAGAGAAAAGAGTAAAATAAGAAAATAAGAGGGGAAGAAAGGAAAGAGAGGGGAAGGAAAGGAAAGGAAAATCAAGGGAAATTATGGGAAGGGAAAATAAAAAAGGGAAAAGGAAGGGAAAATGTAAATAAAGGGAAGAGGAAAGGAAGAGAGGCGAGGTAAGGGAAGAGAGCGAAAGGCAAGGGAGGAGAGGAAAGGGAAGGAAAGAAATAAGGAAAGAATTTGGTACGATTCAGTAGGGAAAGGAACGGAATGGGAAGGAATGGGACTGGTTAGGTCAAGTGAGGTCATCTCAAGTCATGTCAGGTCAGGTCAGGTCACGTGAATTGCCGGGAAAGAATCAAGAGGGAGAGGAAAAAGAGAGGGAGTGAAGAGAATATTTTATACAAAAAGAGGGAACAGAAAAAAGGAGGAGGGAGAGACGGAGTTAGAGAGAAATTAGTGTGGATTGAATGAGTGAATGAGAGGACTAGTTAGTCCATAAGGGAGATAGGTAAGGAAGGAAGGATGGAAGGGATGGATGAGTTAGGGAGGGAAGGAAGGATAAGGAGAGGGAAGGAAGGAAGGAGGGAGGGAGGGAAGGAAGGAGGGTGAGAGAGAGGGAGGGAGTGAAGGAGGGAAGGAAGGAGTGAGATAGGGAGGGAGTGAAGGAAGGAGGGAGGGAAGGAGTGAATGAGGGAGGGAAGGAATGAAGGAGGGAGGGAAGGAGTTAAGTAGGGAGGGAAGGAGTGAAGGAGGGAGGGAAGGAGTGAGTGAGGAAGGGATGGAGTGAAGAAGGGAGGGAAGGAGTGAAGGAGTGAAGGAGGGAGGAAAGGAGTGAAGGAGGGAGGGAAGGAGTGAGTGAGGGAGGGAAGGAGTGAAGTAGGAAGGAAGGGAGCGTCTACAACGACGTGCATACGTTACGCTGTTTTTGGGCCGAACTTGTGAACTACGAGAGCAAGTTTTAATTAGAAGAGCGAGTAATGCACTGCCCAACGTCAGCTCCTCTCTCTTTCTCTCTTCCCCCCCCCCCTCTCTCTCTCTCTCTCTCTCTCTCTCTCTCTCTCTCTTTTGCTATTGATCTTTGTCTTTCTGTTTCTCTTGCTCTCTTTATCTTTCTCTTGTCCTCTCTCGCTCTCTTTCTCTCTTTTAGTTCCTACCTTCAACACACCTCCATTGTCTTTTTCAATTCCTTCAATTACTCTTGTGTATATACATGTACATATACACTGTGTATATATGTACATACGCACATACGGATACATGTACATACTAATATACATGTACATATACATATTATCCGAATACATATACATATCCATATACATATATTTAGGCATATACATATACAAATGCATACATATGTACACTGACAATGAGACCAAGATTGTTACGCAATATATTAATCCAAAGATAGTGAAAATGTTGGAATCAATTTCCACGAGAGAACGAGCTCCCATAACGGCAATTCATATATATATATATATATATATATATATATATATATATATATATATATATATATATATATATACAGAAAAAACACCGAGGGAAATAATGAATTAATAAAATGATGACCGAACGCTTTCGTCTACTTAGACATCTTCAGCTACATGTATCCTGAAGATGTCTAAATAGACGAAAGCGCTCGGTCATAATTTTAGTATTTTCCTTGGTGGTTTTTCTGCATATTTAGAATCACGAGGTCATGTGATTTCTCATGCGATATATATATATATATATATATATATATATATATATATATGTATGTATGTATGTATATATGTATGTATATATGTCGCATCCAAAACCATTTCCTCCAAAAATTACTCAAGATCCAGTTATGGGGTACCAAGCCCACCTAATGCCTCTGACAGCAATACCATAAGATGTGGATTTCCTACCATTGTTGTGTTTTGTTAATCATGTAGCTGTCTATTGGTTAGTCTGCGATAACTCACTGTCCTGAAGATTGCTCCCTGTTGTCGAAACGTCAAATAAAAGGGAACGTATTGGAGAACTTGCCTCCGCTTGCCATCCCGAGAGAAGGTCTGTTGTCATGAAAATTGTGATTATCAGGAAGATGAAAGTCAACAACTGAATATGCCGTTGTGGTCAACGAGGTGTGTGTGTATATATATATATATATATATATATATATATATATATATATATATATATATATGTTGATGAAGGTGGAAAAAGAAGTCATGGGTCTAGTTCCGAGTTCCTGAGTTTATTCCTGACCGGTCTCGCTCTATGTTTCCTCTGAAGAAGCATGGAGCGAACCCGGTCAGGAATAAACTCAGGAACTCGGAACTAGTCCCGTGACTTCTTTTTCCATCTTCATCAACTTGTCACGATGTACTAGCATATATATATATATATATATATATATATATATATATATATATATATATATATATATATATATATGTAAGTAAGAACATGGTTCACTTATGCAAAGTAGACCACTTGGAAAAAGAAATTAACGAAGTAGAGCGCTTTCGTATATTACATCTTCGTTGCAAAAGTACATAGTTGAATATGTATTTCTATTCAACTATGTACTTTTTGCACTGAAGATGTAATATACGAAACCGCTCTGCTTCGTTATTTTCTTCTTCCAAGTGGTGTATTTTGCATATATATATATATATATATATATATATATATATATATATATATGTGTGTGTGTGTGTGTGTGTAAATAAACTAAAACCACAGTCGGAGTAGAAAAACTGGAAACAGTGAGTCTATATATGTCTGTTTTGACTGCAAAACACAGTAGTATTAAGTAGACTGAAGAGGACTGTAGCTAACAGTCGAAAATTATAGACTCAGCGTTTCTAGTTTTTTCTTGTGCTCCGACCATAGTTTCAGTTTTGATTTATAAATGTACTACTACATTTTTCATCAGTGATATATATATACTGTATATATACAGTATATATATATATATATATATGTATATATACATATATCTATATATATGATATATATATATATGTTTATATATATATATATATATATATATATATATATATATATATAATGTGTGTGTGTATATATATATATATATATATAATATATATATATATATATATACACACACACCTGCACATATACGTTATATGTACATATATATGTATATGTATGTATATGTATCTATATATATATATGTGTTTGTATATATATATATATACACCACATACATTATATGTACATATATACATACACATGTTCACATGAATATTCATTGGAAAACTCTGAAACTTACGTTTGAAATAACTCTTCACCTGGGTACGTGTCAATCTGTTTCCCCTCTGTTTCTCTTTCTGTTGAACTTGTTGACATATTCACGGCCCGTGATCAAAAGATGAAAGACATCTTTATGTTCGGGTTTCTTTCAAATGCCGCTCAAATAATCACTTAGAGAATACGCTTGCGTGAATGGTTAATCAACTGCGTTCATTTACTCCCAATTGAAATGAGTAATTAGCGTTATGATTTGTAATATTTAAGATCACTGTCTTTCGCTACCATTTGATAATTCTTTTTTTTTCTCCAAATGGGTTGGAAGCGACATAGAAGCAAAAGAAACGTTTACACCTGTCTTCGAGTTTATTTTATTTATTTGTGTTTCTGGTAGTACTGTTAATACAAGATCTTTATTCGTAGCGGATAGAAATAAATGAGTAATTATTCATCTCAGACTCCTTACATTGGAAACTTAATACATCTCTGTCCTCGTCAAGGAGGTTTTTGACTTATGAAGATTTTTTCAGTGGGAGGCTTTGGAGATCTACCACTGTTTCGTTATGTGAATGTAGGATTATTTCTGGCAAAATAATTTGTGCCCCTACACGATCAATATTATTGCGCAATATTCCGTATCATACAATATTATTGACGGCATAGGGATGGTATTTGATGTCTTCTGTATATTGTGTCATTCTTTAAATGTCTTCAATATATTGTGTCATTCTTTTAATGTCTTCAATATATTGTGTCATTCTTCAATACCATCCCTACACCGTCAATGATATTGTACAATACGAAATATTGCGCAATAATATTGATCATATAAGGCCAGCTTGAAAAAGCAGCGAAAGTGACGAAAGTGTATCTGGAGATGTCTAGGAGAATGTAAGTTTGGAAAATGATGGAGAGGACTAAGAAGACGTTTACTAGAACACGTTTGCTAGAAGCTAGTGCTAGATTGTTAGAGGACGAGAAGATGGGGATAATTCTTTTCTCACTTCACATCCCCCTCGTTACTTTCATTTTATTTTATCTACATTTATTTAAATGAAGCGGCCTTACTGTGAATGTGTAGTGTCTTGCTGTGTTGTTCCTGGCATAGGGTAGTGGACAGGATACAGGTATGACCCGGTCATCCACGAGGAACTAAGAAAGAGAGGGAGGAAAGGGTGGTAGATGGGAGTGGAAGAGGGGGGGAGTGGGTACTTGCCTTCTGACTTGGCTACCCTCCTTGTAAAGGGGACAAAAGCCCTTGGCATATAGATAGAAGGATGAGTAAATAGATGTACATTTCTGCCTTTTCGTATTGTGACCTCTTAACACTTTCTCATCTCTTCTCTTTCCTTACCATTGCCTACTCTCGTCCTTCTATATTTTCCAGTTTCACAACAGAAAATACGCTCCTTAGTTTCACAATAGAAAACGGTTTGATGTTTCCTGGAAGATATCTGTGGAGCGAATCGTGATCTGGACTTGCTTATCTTCGCATTAATATCTCCGGTCACCACTTAATCACTCTGTGCGTCTGTGTCGAACTTTTTTTTTTTTTTTTTAACATTATCAGTATCGATTATTCTTTTCTGAGTGATTATAAATTGTTAAAAACAATAAACTAATGGCAATTGGCCAACATGTGCACCTATTACGAGAACGGTCGTGGTCCTAGTGATGGATTAGAAATAAGTTGGAAAATAAGAAAGGAAGAATCTTGTGGCTCAACATCTGTTACTTCTTTGAGTAAACATGTCATTCCTCCCCAATTCGCCAGCCACGTCAGTTTGATCCCTGACACTGACATTTAACTCTGTTCCCACTGTCTCTGCCTCTCTCTCTCTCTCTCTCTCTCTCTCTCTCTCTCTCTCTCTCTCTCTCTCTCTCTCTCTCTCTCTCTCTCTCTCTCTCTCTCTCTCTCTCTCTCTCTCTCTCTCTCTCTCTCTCTCTCTCTCTCTCTCTCTCTCTCTCTCGTTCTCTTCTTGTCCGAGATGAAGAATTTACGAGCTTATTTTTCTTTTTATATTAGCCACCATTTCTGGTCATTTTTTAGTTTCTCTTTAATTATTTGCTTTGATCTGTAATTGACTTATGACATATGACCATATATACCGTGCATACAATGATATATACAAGCATATCATACATATATACACACACACACACACACGCATACACACAGACATATATATATATAAACAAAGGTGAGATATATTAAACATTTCCTGGATACTCTCTACATCTGCGCTCGAAAGACCTTCTACAACCCTCAGCCAGAACAAACCTTGGTCAAAAACAACTTGTTGATTTTACCTTTTTGAAGAGAATTTAGGTGGAGCTCCAGAGTTACTAAGAAATGTTAGCGCAAATACAATTTGTAAGACCTCCTGTGTAGCGAAGCATTGCTCATAAATAAAATTGTAAATTGCTCAAAAGATTTTATGTGTAAAATCCCACGTAAAATGTGTGATGAATTTTATGTAGGTCAAACTGTCAACCTAAATGAGACGAGATTAGCCAACTTAAGAAATGGGTGGGAAATTAACTCACAGGTACACTTAAACATATAAATAAGTTTAATTATCCATTTTAGATAGGAATTTCGGTGAATGGTCTGATTAACGTTTGTTACGATAATAATGGATATCTTCATCGAGGTTTCTATGAAACTAATAGATATATTTGTTAGAAAATATATAATTTTTCAGGTTATAAGGCACCTTGTAGTGCCATGATCTCATATAATTCACTCTTTCCTTTCTGTAGGGTTTGTGTTCGCCAACGTATTGTGGATCAGTGTCTAATGAAAACCAAAGGTAAGGTAAAACGAGATCGTCTGGTGCTGTGCATCTCGTTGTTTATCTGTGTAAACGGTTGTTGTTGCATACATATAAACATATGTACATACATGGGCATACACACACACACACACACACACACACACACACACACACACACACACACACACACACACAAATTAAATTCGAAATGTTACGAAAGAGAATAAACAGAAAATCGAAAAAAAGGTGAAGAGGAGAGAGAGTTTTGAAAAGAAGACAGACACAAAAAGTCACAGGCAGTCAGCTATGCAACAAATGTATACATAAAATGTGTGTGTATTTACATATTTACATATTCAATATATGTAAATATATATGCATTCATATACATGCGTATATGTATATATATTTTTTTCGTCTTTTTCTCTTTCCACTCTCACGACGCCCTTGCTCTCCAAATCCCCCCCAGAGATTTTCCACAATTCTTTCTGCTGCTCTCTGTTATTTTTAACCATGATCTTTTATTCAAAATGACGTTGAAATAATTTCATTCCCACTTTTCTATTTCATATATCAAGTCTGTAGAAATTTCTCCCCCAATTTTTTTTTTCTCTTTTTTTTTTCGTTCAGTTTGCTTCCTCTTTGTGGTCATGAACTCTTCGCCAGATTCTGAAGCTCTCCAGCGACCAACCTCACCTCAGTTTATCGATCTCAAGACTCTACTTCCTCCAAAAGAGACTTCGAACTTCACCTCCTCCTCCTCTTCCTCCTCCTCCTCCTCCTCCTCCTCCTCCTCCTCCTCCTCCTCCTCCCTCCCCCGCCAACGAACATCTTCAACTTCTACTTTCTGAAACAGGAGTACTTGGAGTCCGCTTCTTTCGAGTCTCAGGGTTTTCGTTTATGTCGAGGAGGAGCTAAGTGGGTGGATGGTTGTGCCTCGATGTGGGTGTTGGGGGACAGAGTTCTTTTTAACTAATTTCGGAAGAGGCCATTCACGTGCACGTGTACATTAACAAATGCAAACACGCGAACGCGCGGCAGCCACGCAAACGCGGAACGCCCACGACACATACACACACACACCACGCACACACATACACACACACACACACACACACACACACACACACACACACACACACACACACACACACACACACACACACACACACACACACACACACACACACACACACACACACACACACACACACACACACACACACACACACACACACACACACACACACACACACACACACGCATCCTTCAGGTCTCCGTGTATTTTTACGATGTGATTTCTCCTATATCTTTCTATCTACTGTCCCTCCTATAATTCTCCCTCCTTTAAAACCCTTTCCCTCTTCCTTACCTCTCCCTCGTATGTCCCTCTCTCCCTCCCTCCCTCTCCCTGTCATGTCCCTCATTACTCTCTCCCACCCGGGAACCTTCCACTCTCCCTTTCTCTCTCCGTCCTCCGCTCAGTCCCTCCTCTCTATCCACTCCCACCTCCCTTCCTCCTCCATAACCTCCTCCCATTTCCCCTCCTCCCCTTGTTTACCCACAGTCGTTGCCTAGTTACGGTTTAGTTCTGCAATTCTTCGTATATCTTCTTTTATCTCATCCATGTCTTCATGTCTTTTGTTTTTGATTTTTCTTCAAGTCCTTTTTTCATATTATTTCTTATAATCACACGCGTGCTACTGCTGCTGCTGCTACTCCTCCTCCTCCTCCTCCTCCTCCTCTTCCTCCTCCTCCTCCTCTTCCTCCTCCTCCCCTCCTCCCCTCTTTCTCCTCCTCCTCTTCATCCTCATCTTCCTTTTCCTCGTCCCCTTCGTCCTCCTCCTCCTCCTTTTTCTACTCTTCTTTCTCATCCTGATTTCCTTTCTCATCTTCGTCTTACTCTTTTCGCCTGCTCTTTTCTCCTCTTCGCTCTCTTAGCTCCGATGACCTCTGCTTTTCATACTTATTGTTGCCCCTGTCCTTCCTTAGTACAACCTTCTCCACCCTATATTCTTCACTTCATCTAATCCTCACTCTTAGGTACCCTTCCTTATCCCCCACCCATCCTCTCTCTCTCTCTCTCTCTCTCTCTCTCTCTCTCTCTCTCTCTCTCTCTCTCTCTCTCTCTCTCTCTCTCTCTCTCTCTCTCTCTCTCTCTCTCTCTCTCTCTCTCTCTCTCTCTCTCTCTCTCTCTCTCTCTCTCTCTCTCTCGCTTTCTCTCTCTATCTCTCTCACTTCTCTCTCTCTTACCTCTATCTCTCTTCCTTGGGCCCCAACTTTTCCTTTCCTGTCCTCTTCCTCTTCTCCACATCCTTCTTTTCCTCCTTTTCTCTTCCTTCCTCTCTTTTTTCTCTTCCCCACTTTCATGTCTTCCACATCCCGCTACACAGCCTCGTTTTCAACCGACCTTCGTCTCATTTTCATTTTCTTCCTATTCCAAACCTTTTCTTTCCCTTTTCTCATCTAATTTCCCCTTTTTCTATACCTTCCTCTTCTTTGCCTCTCCTTCCATTTCCATTGCTTTCCATTTGGACGTCCCTGTATCCATCACCATTGCCTAATGTGCTCGGAGAGCCAGGACACATAGCAGTCGTCTGTCACCATAGGTCAGGAGTGTCAAAGTTATGGCCCACGGGCCTATGCGGCCCGCGGGCCGGTCGTACGCGGCCCGCGAGGCGACAAGAAATTGTTCAATTCTAGTGACAATAATTGATACAACTAAGGAAATTTTAACTAAAAATGTGAAGACAAAACATAATTTTCTTTTTTTACTTTTTATATGTTTTTTATTTATTTAATTTTAGTTATTTTTACTTGTTTGTTTTTTAATTTTATGGCTCAGGAGATTATAACCAAGTGCATAATTGGCGCTCGGAAGGATTTGATCCTTGTCATAGGCTGTCGAACCCAGTTACAAGATAACACAAAAATCGAAATTCTCATACTGAGGCACAATGGAATTCCTTGTAGTCTTGAATGTGATCTGAGCATTTCTTGCCCATCACGAGGAGAAGGTATGCCTAGAAATACCAAAGCCAGATCATTGATCTTCTGGGAGCGTGATGAAGGCTGTTACAACGAATTATCCTCCCCCCCCCACCCAAGGATGTCACGCTATAGGCGGTATCACACTGGGCTAGTTTTCCTTCGACTGTGGGAGCAAGGATCGCGCTGTAGCCCAGAGGATAGCGTCTCGAACTCACGAGCGGGTGGTCCTGAGTTCGATATTCAGGACCTGCTGCGCGTTTCTTGCGTTGGTTCACGACAGTCCCGTCCAGGCGGGGAGGCGACCCAAACATCGGCCTAAAAATGCGGGTGGCCGCAACTGACAGGGCAATAATGGGCAAGACGTGGATACATGGCCAAAAACAGCTGAACAGATGTTTTGCAATTTATGGATTTCAGCAGATTATATTATATAAAAATCTGAATAGAATCGCCAGTGACGGCGATGTCAAATAATTCCGACAGTCGTCCCCGGACTCGAACGGAGGGCTTACGAGAAGCAAAGCCGACGCTCTACCAACTGAGCTACCGAGACACTAAAAGTCTCCAACTTGGAAGTTAATCTAACTCCCGAAGGACTAAGTCGACAGCTAACTGCCGTCCTAACTTAATTTTACGGAGAACAAAGCCCATTCATAGCTCGTGGTTAAGCTGGTACGTATCCTTGATGGTCTTTTGTCGTTGCAATACCTGAATAGAATCGTCAGTGACGGCGATGTCAATCAAATAATTCCGACAGTCGTTTCCTGACTCCAACTGAGGCTTGCGAGAAACAAAGCCGACGCTACATATATATATATATATATATATATATATATATATATATATATATATATATACTTTTGATACTTTCATATGAATGTATGTATTTCATTCGGTGTTTGAATCGGAAAAGCGTAACAGAATTAGTTTTTTAATTTATTTACACTATTTTGAACAAATTCATAGCCGGTTGGGAAGACATCTTCAACCAATTTTGAATTTGTACCTATTCCAGAGGCTGGGATAAAACTTAGATCAAAATGAGAAAATTTTGGGTAATTTTTTCTAATCATTTTTATATAAAGGTACTTGTTCTTGTTTTATAGTCATTGTGGAGGAAATTTTGGGTGATTTTTATTAATCATTCTTATTATTCTACTTATTATTATTATTATTATTATTATTATTATTATTATTATTTTTATTATTTTTAATATTATTATTATTATTATTATTATTTATTTCTATTATTTCATTTACTTGTGTATATATATATATTAACTTTTAAAGAAGATTCTTCCATTAGGAAGTTTGATATGTAGTGCTTGGGAACCTTGAACGTCAGAGGAAACCATGTAGACTAATGTAATTGAATTTGCTATTGTATTTTGGATTTGCGCTTTTATGGTTTTAGGTAACTTCGAAAACAATTCTGAAAAAAAAATTAGAACGCGTTTCAGACATTTACCACTTTTGTTAAAATAACGAAATAAGAATGAAGGAGACTGCAAGAGACCATGAGCCCTACACTAGGCAGTTCCATGTCCCTTATCATCTTTCATCCTTATCAATAAAGTTATCTAATCTTCTCTTAATACAACCGATTGTTTCAGCGATCACTACATGATTACTAACTCTATTCCATTCGTTATCCACTCTGTTGGTAAACCTATTCTTGCATATTTCATTCTTAAACCTAAAAATGTTCAACATTTATAATAAAAAAAGAGAAAAAAGAAAACTAAATGCAAATTGTGATGCAATTTGCTGACTCAATGCCAGATATACTTTTAGTTCTGTAGATTCTATAAAATATATTATATATATATATATATATAAATGTTATGTATATATATATGTATACATATATATATACATATACTTATACATATATATATATATATATATATATATATATATATATATATATATGTATGTATGTATTAACTCATAATTTTTTCAATTCTCTCCACATCAACTTTTTTATTTTCTATTTCTCCTTTTTTTCTTTTTGTTGTCTCTCCGGTCATTCTCTGTCCTCCAGTCTCCCAATATCTCTGCCCCCTTTTCTCATCAATATCCACTCATATAATCTTTTCCGCCTCCTTGAAACTACTTTACTACAAACTCTCTTATCTTTTATTTATAGACAAACAATTCTATTCTTTAATGGGTCTGGTGTGTAGAGACACTTTCTCTCTTTCTCTCTAGAGCTGGGTCTCTTTTCGTTTTGATTTTCTTCCTCTCTTTTCTCTCTTTCATTTTCTGTATCCTTGTATGCGTCTCTCTGCTTAGTTCTTTATTTACTTCTCTCTCCTAGTTATTCCTGAAGTAATAGTCCCTCTCCTAGTGTAGGCCTTATGGTCTCTTGCAGTCTCCTTCATTCTTATGTTCTTAAGTTCTCCCTTTCCTACCCCACAAGTACCCTCCTCCCTCCCCTCTCCATTCTCCTCCTCTCCCCCCGCGAACATCCTTTCCCCCCCTCTCTCTCCCGTCCCCCCACCCTTCCCCTCTTCCTCCTCTCCCCTCTGCCTCCGACGCCAGTCGCGACGCCAAAAAAGTTGTTTGAAGTGAAATGATAAACTTCTCTTTTACCCCCCCACGTTCTCTTTTACCCCCCGTTCTCCCTCCCCCTCCCTTCCTCTACCCCCCTTTCACCAGCGCTCCTTCCCCCCTCTCACCCCCACACACACTCTCTCCTTCCTTCAACCACTTCTACTCACCTTCTCCTTTCCCTCCCTCCCTCCCCTTCCCTCCCTCCCTCCCTCCCTCTTTCCACCCCCTCCCCTTCCCTCCCTCCCTCCCCCTCCCACCAGCAGCCCCTCCCCCTCTCCCCCCCACACTCTCTCTCCTTCCACTATTACTCATCTCCTTTCTCTTCCTCCCTCCCTCCCTCCCTCCCCTTCCTCCCTCTTTCCACCCCCTCCCTCCCTCCCTCCCTCCCCCCATACTCTCTCCTCCTTTCGCCGCTTCTGCTCATCTTCTCCTTTCCCTTCCTCCTCCTCCTCCCCCTCCTCTCCTCTCCTCCTCACGACACTGCACACATTCCGTCGTTGGTCGAAAAAGAGAGGAGGAGGAGGAGGAGGGTGAGGACGAAGAGAGTAGGGTGGGAGGGGCTGTAAGAGCAAGAGGAGGAGGAGGAGGAGGAGGAGGACGACGACGAAGAAGAGAGTAGGGGGGAGGGGCCGTAAAGGAGGAGGAGGAGGAGGAGGAGGTTGGGGTAGGAGGAGGCAGCCGCTGAGAAGAAGGAAGGGGAGGGGAGGAGGAGGAGGAGGAGGGGAAGGAAGAGACGTGGAGTTGGCGTACTCACATCAAAAGCCACTTGTTGATATATTTCTTCATATTAATACACGTTATACCCACGTTCCAATTAGAATGCAGGCCGAGTAGGAGGAGGAGGAAGAGGAAGAAGAACATATAAAAAGTTATACTTCCGAGTTGAAATGTGCTGAGGTACAATCAGAGAGTTTAAGAATATTATGTTCGTTGGTTCACGGCCGAAATCCAAGGAAATAAAACAAAGATGTTTATGCATGTGTATGTATGTTATCTCCGTGGGACTGGACCACGTGCTGGACTCGTGACCGACAGCTATTACACCCATGGATGAAACCTCGGAGGTCATGTTGCCCGATATGTGATTATTGATTTGATTTTATGCGCACTTGCTCAAAGGGGGTCAGTGACAGCTTGCAATATCACTAAAAGCTTTTTCAAGCCAGGAACGTGGCTCGAACTCGGGCCGCCAAACATGGACCGTGAGATGCTAGCCACTACACCAGTAAGCCGTATGCGTGTATGTGTTTGTGTGTGTTTGTGTATGAGTGTTTTTATGTTTATATATTGTGTGTGTATGTGTGCGCAGCATGTGGATATGTATGTGTGTGTGTGTGTGTGTGTGTGTGTGTGTGTGTGTGTGTGTGTGTGTGTGTGTGTGTGTATTTACCTAGTTGTATTTTACGGGAAGGGGAGCTATGCTCGTGGTGTCCCGTCTTCATATCTCATTTTATCTAAACTATTTTTAAATTCATGTATTGTTTTTGCACACACCACTTTCTCATCTAACTTGTTTTGTGTGTGTGTGTGTGTGTGTGTGTGTGTGTGTGTGTGTGTGTGTGTGTGTGTGTGTGTGTGTGTGTTGTGTGTGTAGCATGTGTATACGTATGTATATGTGTGTATGTATGTTGTGTGAGTAGCATGTGTACATTATGTATGTGTGTATGTGTATGCGTCTGTATATGAATGTTGTGTGTAGCATGTGAACATGAATACAAATGTGTATGTGTGTATGTCAGTGTGTTTGTGTATGCGTATGTGCATGAGTATTTGTATGTGTATATGTATGTGTATTTATATATCATTTCTCGTTTTCACCAGGTGAAGAGAGGCCGTGAATATAATTTTGAATTAATTAAATTAAGGTTTATTATGCCTCTCTGTTTTGGCTACCTTTCGTGTAAGGGGGAAAAAAACCCTTTGGTATATGTATGTATGTACAGTATATAATACAAATCATGACATTGGGCACAACCAAACATATATCAGTAGACAACAATTATACATGATAATTTGTCTATATAAAATAATTGTCCTAAGCAAAAAATTTGAAAACTGCAGTAAATTGATAATAGATTGGTTTTGGATTGATAGAGCAGTCTTGTATGGCAGCATTGTAAATGTAAAAGAAATAAGAAATATTTATTTGAATATATGGAGATAATATATATTATATGCTAAATGTAGACCCTAGGTTCTATAGTGGTTGTACTGTGTCTAGCTGCATTGCTTCTGACCCAGGGCAGTGGGCGGGATACAGGGATGACCCGTCATCCACGAGAAGCTAAGAGGAAAGGGGGAGAGGGTGGTGTAGGGGAGTGGAGTGGGTGGAAGTGTTATGGGTGTGGTTGAATACATGTTTTTTTTAATTTGGCTATCTCTCTTGTAAGGGGGAAAAAGCCTTTGATGTATAGATAAGTACATGTCTAGGATAAGGATGCAGTGAATTGAATTTAGAAATTGACAAGATCACAGATGGATTTGTTGCTGACGATGCAACATCATATTGACGTCTGTCGCGATTTTCTTTAAAAAAAAAAAAAAAAAAAACCTGAATGAGAACACTGACAAAGAGATGTTATACAGCAATAAATAAATAAATAAATAAATAGGTAAATAAATAAATGAATACAAAGAAATAAGAATAATAACTAGACGCTGATCACGTGTATCGGTATTGAAATACGTTTTAAGCTTTCATAGATTATGGAAAATATCACAAGCATATGACAGTGTATAAAAGCCGTAAGCAATTTACTTAATTATTTCGTTTACAACCGAGGGTCGATTTTTCAACGCTACCAGATATCATCACTTGAAAACAGGCCAGAACTCGTAATTGCAGAATTAAATTGGACTGATTTACAGATTTAAATTGGACTGATTTACATTCAAGAAGGAAATAGGGACGAACTAGTTTACCAATAGAATAGTTAACGAATGGAATAGATTTAGTAACCAATTAGTGAACACTGACACTAATGGTTGTTTTAAAAGAAGGTTAGATAAACCTAAAGATTGGGATAATAGGTAGTAATGGATATTGAACTACCTAATGTAGGCCTTATGGTCTCCTGAAACCTCCAGGAGACTTTGGTCACACAGACATCGACGCTTGTTTACAGACAGACACTAAGGTCCAAGATTCACCTAGAAAATATTTAGTTGCAAGTCAGACGGTGGAAACTAGAATGTCAAGTAGAGTACGTACGATGTTCTGGAAGACCCGCCTGTCTGCCTGTCTGTCTGTCTGTCTGTGTGTCTGTCTGTCTGGACAGCAGAATGTTGGCTGCCTCAAGGATGAGTTACAGTGGAGCAAGGGAGGAGGAGGAGAAGGATGAAGAGGAGGGAGAGGAAGAGGTAGAGGAGAAAATGATTATTAGGGGGAAAATAGGAATGAAGAGAGTAGAAAAGGAGGAGGAAGAGGACGAGGAAGAGAAAAAGAAGTAAGAAAAGAGGAGAAGAGAAGGGGAAAGAGGAGGAAGGGAGGGTTGTAGGAGAAAAGGAGGAGGAGAAAGAGAGAGGAGAGAACGGAAAAAAAAACAAGAACCAGAAGGCGGAAGAGATAGAGAATGTATAGGTGGAGAAAAATAAGGAAGCATGTAGTTAATATATATATATATATATATATATATATTGAAGTAGGAACTAGGTGATATCAAAGTCAGTAAAAAAGGTAATAGAACAATTTACACTGCAAAAAAGGAAAGAGAGAGATGAAGAAATATATATATATATATATATATATATATATATATATATATATATATATACTGTATATATGAAGGAGAAAATAGAGAAAAGAATAATGGTAAAGAGAAGGATAAGAGACAAAGAAGAAGTCTGAGGGTCCTTGATAGCGAAAGAGAGATAATGAGAGAAGTGGAGAGAGAGAGAGAGGAGGAGAAAGAGAAGTGAAGTGAAGACAACGAGAATGTTCGCCCGCTCGCCGAAATAAAAAAGGACACAATTTTCGTCTTGAAGGCAGAAAATGGCGCCAAAGAGGAAGAGGAGGAAGACGAGGAGGAAAAATAAGAAGAGGAGAAGGAAGAGGGGGGATAGGAGGAGAAGAAGGAAGATGAAGATGAAGAGGAAAAGAAGAAGAGGGGGAGAAGGTGGAGGAAGAGGAAGATAAAGAGGAAGTGAGTGAGATGAGAGAGTAGATTAAAGAGACGTAGGAGGAAAAGAAGAGGAAGAGGAGAAAGCGCAGGAGAATGAAGAGGAGGAAGGGAGATAGAAGGAAGAAGAGAGGGCTAAAGAGGAGGAAGATAAAGAGAAATATAAGGAGGATGGAGAGAAGAAGAACGAGAAAGAGGAAGAGAAGGAGAAGAAAGAAAAGGAAGAGAAGGAGAAAGTAAAAGAGGAAGAGGAGTATAAGGAATAAGAGAGGCACGGAAAGGAATATGAAAAAGAGAAGGAGGAGAAGGAAAGGGAAGGGAAGGGAAGGAAAATGTAATAGGTAAGGTAATTAGGTAATAAGAGCGACACGAAAAAGGAAAATGAGAAGGAGGAGGGAGAGGAGAAGGAAAGGGAAGGGAAGGGAAGGAAAATGTAATAGGTAAGGTAAGTAGGTAATAATAGAGACACGAAAAAGGAAAATGAGAAGGAGGAGGAAGAGAAGGAAAGGAAAGGGAAGGGAAGGGAAGGAAAATGTAATAGGTAAGGTAAATAGGTAAGATTTATACGGCTTCGTGTGTGTTCGGGTACATGTCTGTTGCCGAGTAAGCTACGAACTTGGGAAAGAGGAGGAAAGAGAGGAAGAACGTGTAATGGAGTTAAAGAGTGACAGCGAAGAGAGTAAGAATCAGAATCATAATTAGGATTAAGAGAGGAGAATAAATAGAAATGGAAAGAATCAATTCAAATGGTGAAGTTAACATTTTAGAAATTCTGCCCGAATGGAAAATCAATGTATTAGAAAGAGGAGGAGGGGAGGAGAAGAAGAAGAAGGGGGAAGAGGGGAGGAGGGAAGGAGGAGAAGGAGGAATAAGGGGAGGAGGGGAAGGAAGAATATGGGGAGAAGGGGAAGGAAGAATAGGAGGTAGCATCATCGGAGAAGGTAAATACAGATGTCATAAAATACAGAA
>NC_134792.1:56818539-56836039 GCF_046742065.1 Oratosquilla oratoria | reverse complement strand
GTGCGATACGAAAGCGATATAAAATCCGTGATAGGAATGGCAAGAAATTCCTCACAAAGGAAATTTCCCTTGTCGATGGTTCACCCCATAAGAGAACGTTGGGTTGAACGTTTTGTATATTATTTGTTTGAGCCGGTGAGCGAGTGAACTGTGACCTTCTTACTTGATTCGGTTGAACGTCGCGAATTCCTCATATCAGAAGGCTTCCGTGGTGCTTCTTGAGGGGTTAACAAACTAGGCTTCTTGCATGGGCTTCACCAACGCCGACCGTTGAAAGTTCGTTTGAGTGAAAACGACAACGGTTTCAATATTCGAATTTTCAAATCTCCAAATGTCAAATGATCTTTCCATCATATATAGCAAAGCTGAATGATGAACTGAGAGGTTGTAAACATGTACGAATGGTAGACATAATGTTCAAATGTTCTTAGACAAGTCTAGATTTCTGTAAGCAAAGTCATATTCTAGTTATTCATGTAGAGTTTAGAGGTAGGATGTCGGAGGAAAAATAGCCTAATGTGATAACCCCTTTACAAAGGACTTTGTGTTCTGAATTTAATGAACCATGCCCTTGGTCCATCTCGCTTGCGGTAGATTTCGAACTGCCGTCACCTCGACCTCCGCCGTAAGTAGCGACGCTCTAAACCTCTCGGCCAACGTTTTTACTTAGAAGTTAGAAATATGTGAAAATGATTGAGTACTAGAGTTGACAACATTTGATGTAAAGGTGTCATTAACAGGGAGTGTTGTTTATGGTTAATATATATTTTACTCTGTATAGTTTACTGTGAATATACTGTATATACAGTTTTACTCTGAATATATTTTTACTGTGTTGAGAATGGCTGTATTAATATTAGTGAAATAGACTACCTCTTATCAAGCAACAACTGGCCATCAGTACCCAAAACTACTGCCCAAGAATATATTTCCTTCTAGTTAAAACAAGTTAGAAGTCGAAGATCTTAGAATCACACAGATAAGCTGAGTTAGCATCGACATGTTTTGATGAAAACGTTTTTTTTTATGTCTTGCTGTTTCTTGTTAATTCTCTTCTTCATCAACTTTTCTCAACATCTCGGAATCTGCTTGCCATACATTGAATGCAGACGGGATTGTGTTTAATGAAGAACAAGGTAGAATGAGGTGAAAATGAACATAGATATAAAATTAGTGATCATTGAAAAGTAGATGCAGCAGCATCGGGAAATATTTTTCCGCATAACGCTGTTTCGTCTGAGATTTCGTTGGTCAATAACAACAAAATTTCAGATGAAAATTCGCCATATGACGACTCAGTTATCGTATAATTGTTTACCTTATTTACCTTATATCTCTCGGAAATTGAATCGAAATATTAGTCTAGGTACTCGTAATTACATTAAACTTTCTCTAAATGCTCATTGAGCGACAGTTATTTAGAAATCAACATTGAATGTAATTCAAAATTCGAGTAAAAATCATTAATTAGGTTATTTCATAAGGGTTTTTAGAGATATAATTGGGGACAAGAGTTCTTTTTGTCTACCTGCTGTATATTTGTACTTATACGTGTACGTGAATGTGTAGGTGTTTGCGTGTGTGTATGCGTGGCACGTTACATACATGTACATATACATATATACATATACATATACTCGTACATACCGTATATACATATACATAACTTATACATATCTATATACATATACATATACATATACATGTGCATATACATGTGCATGTAGATATAGTATACATAGGCATATACACATATACATATACATGTGTATATACACGTAGATATACATATACACTTACATGTAGACGTACATATATATTCATATTTACATGCGCATGTACATATACGTGTTCCCTTACATTAAATTTACGCATTTCTATACACGCAAAACATTTTATTTCTTATATAGTTAATTCCATTTTTCTACGTTCTAGTGAATATTGTGTGCGCCAAATTTTGTATGACCTGCGAACGTGGATAGTGATATTAGAATTGTGAGACATAAGCAAAAAATGAGAGAATAAATTGAGAAAATTATCCAATACTCTTTGAAAACACGAGTCTAGAATATTAAAACTACGTTAGAGCGATTGTTTGAAAGAAGACACTTTTGGAACATGGAGCACCACCAACAGAAAAGGGTCCATGTTCCTTCAGGCTGACTTTTCCTGTATATATATATATATATATATATATATATATATATATATATATATATATATATATATATATATATATATATAATAAAGAATATACGTGAAAGGTAAATTAGAAAATTTAAGGGAAAAGTATCCGAACTATGGGAGATGATGAAAGAGTGTTGGGAGTTTTATGGGAGAAAATGAGAGAAAGATGGTTGTCAAAGCGCCGGGAGATATATGAAGAGAGGCAGAAAACGTAAGGAAGGTGAGGTGTAATGTATGATGAGTGGAAAGAAAACGGGAAAATTTATAGCGGAACGAGATGAGAAGGATCGTAGGGTATGAGGAAGGAAAGTGGAGGAGGGGTGATGATGGTGATGATGACGATGATGATGATGATGGTGATGATGATGATGATGATGATGATGATGATGATAATGATGAAGCGAATGGAAGGAAGAGTTGTTCTTCGTCGACTTGTCGATGAAGGTGGTAGATGAATATCTCACGGCAAAGGAGACGTGAAATGCGATGAGGCAGACAGGAGAAAATTAAGAGAAGTTGACATCCGAATGAAATTCAACCCAGGGCTGAAATAAATTCAAAATCGCTGCTCTGCGAGCCAGCACCCGAACTCTTATGGGCAATGAGTTAGGTGTGTGTGTGTGTGTGTGTGTGTGTGTGTGTGTGTGTGTGTGTGTGTGTGTGTGTGTGTGTGTGTGTGTGTAAGGTCACACCATTACCCATAGATCGGGCATATATGAGCTTTCATCCGTGAGGGTAATAGCTGTCGATCACGAGTCTAACACGTGGTCCAAGACCATGGTGAATCACAGCTACAAGGGAAGTTACAGTATATAAACTACTTTAGGGTAATTTTAGTGGGGTATGGAAACTCATTTACTCCAAGCGGGATTCGAACCGACGATCATGTGTACAGCAGCCAGCCGTTGCACCAACTGAGCTATTGCGCCTCGGTCAATTTTGGGTTACCAGGAAACTCAATTAGGCCAAGCAGGATTCGAACTGACGTTCATCTGTACAGCAGGTCGTTGCCCTACCGAGCTGTTGCTTCTTGCTCGTAGGGTTGATTCGGGGCAGGTCCTCAGCTGAATAGAATCGTCTGGAATTGGCTGAAACAGCATAAACGTTATCACATTAGGCTATTTTTCCTTCAACCTCCGATGAATCGGCGATACCGCCCACCTCCAGAACAATTTCCTTCAGCACTGGAGGAAATTTATTTTTCTCCATCAATACAGATTCCTTCCCTAAAGTTGTGGGATGCAAATCTGCTCCAACAAAAATCGGAGGAAGAGAAGACCAGTGTGATAATGGATCAAGAAGGTTCTTTAGTCATATCCTCTTTTGTTTTTTTTTTTTTTTTTTTTTTTTTTTGTAGCCGAGGGGAGTCCCTTGATGGACTTCCTCACTGTTGATTTTGAGTTTTATTTCAGTAACTTTATTCTTATTGCTTTCAGATGTTTTTATTCAGCTGAAGGGGTGATCACACTGGGCTTTCACGGGCTTCACCAGCGTCGACAGTTGAGAGTTCGTTTGAGTTAAAAACGATTTCTGTTACATTATTTGAATTTTCAAATCTCCAAATATCAAATTATTTTTCCGTCATATATGGCAAAGCTGAATGATAAACTAAGAGATTATTAACCTATACGAATGTTAGACATAATGTTGAAATTTTCGTAAAGAAGTCTAGATGTGTGTAAGGAAAGTCGTATCCTAATTATTCAAATGGAGGTTGGAGGTAGAATATCGGAGGAAAAATATCCCAGTTTGATAACCCTTAAGAGGTAAACGCTTGCAAAATGTTAACATGTCAATATATTTTTTTATTATTATTATTTTTTTTTTTTAGGAAAAAAAATTAACAGAAAAAGATGAGAAGAAAAATAGTTATGAGACCTCAACAAGAAAGAAAAAAAAAAAGAAATTTTGAGAATCCTTAAAGAAATAAAGGTGGAAATGGAGAAAACAAAGAAGACTCCATAGGCAATAAATCTTTGGATGAAAAGAGGCTTAATGAAAGTGACTGAGAGGAGAGCATTGAGAAAAGAGCGGAGGAGGGGCATAAAAAGAGGAGGGTAAGGAGACCTGGAGGGAAAAATAAGGAATTCGGTTCAACGCTATTTTCGCCCTTACGAAGGGATGTCAAAAGGTCGAATATGCCTCCGACCACGGGTCCAATGTGTCTTCGAAGCCGAAACTCGCTCTTTATTCTTTAATATGCCTGTTCACCCGTTTACCACAAAATGCCTTCCACCTCTCCTTTTCTCCTCCTTCCTTGCTTTATTCTTCATTCCCTTCTTTATCTATTACTTCCCGATCATCGCCTCCTCCTTTTGCTCCTCCTCTTCCTCCTCCTCCTCCTCCTCTTCCTCTTCCTCCTCCTCCTCCTTCCAGCCACATCACCTCAGTCCTCCAATTTCACCTTTACGTTGGGTCTCGCTTCAATTCATTTCAACTCCATTTGCCTTTCTTTCCTTGCCCTTTCTTTGTTATCCTCGTCTCTTTTCTTTCTGTCTTACCATTCTTTTCTGTTCCTTCCTCCCTTCATCTCTCTTCCTTGTCTCAATCAGTACGTGTAGAAGACCCTGTACTTCTCACAATCTTCTCCTTTTTCTTCATCTTTCGTTTTCTCTCATTTTCTCCTACAGTTTCCCCTCTCCCGTCGTCACACTTTTGTCTTAACTTTCAGTTATTTTTAGCAGTTTTTTTTATCCTTTTCCCTCTCCTCATCCTGGTTTCCTCTTTTCTTGTCTTTGTTCGTCTCTGTTTCATCCTCTTTTCCAAGATTTCACCCTCCTCTCCCTAACCTATTCCATTCTCCCTCCTCTCCATCACCTATTCCATTCTCCACCTCCCTTCCATCCATCCATCCTTCATTCTTACCAACCTCGCCTTTCCATTCTTCCAATATTCCTCAGTTTATTTTACTCTTCTTCTTTCCATTTTCTTTCTTTATCCTCCTACGCATTCTCTGTATCACTCCATCCTGCCAAGAAAAAAAAAATATGTTGAGGTTCATCCGTAGGTCCATAAAATCATCGCATGTCTCCAGGAAAGGAATCTATAGTCTGTTGTCATCACAGCCTAAGAGGACTGGAGGTTCACTGTGTGTAATGAAACTTGGGATCAACTCCCGTAGACTTATATAATCCTACTTCGGTGTGGAAGAGATGGAATAAGAGGAGTAGGATAAGGAAGAAGAAGAAGAAGAAGAAGAAGAAGAA
Source organism: Oratosquilla oratoria (assembly GCF_046742065.1). Classification (NCBI taxonomy): domain Eukaryota; kingdom Metazoa; phylum Arthropoda; class Malacostraca; order Stomatopoda; family Squillidae; genus Oratosquilla; species Oratosquilla oratoria. The sequence goes on along the minus strand of NC_134792.1, from coordinate 56,830,646 downwards.
GAAGAAGAAGAAGAAGAAGAAGAAGAAGAAGAAGAAGAAGAAGAAGAAGAAGAAGAAGAAGAAGAAGAAGAAGAAGAAGAAGAAGAAGAAGAAGAAGAAGAAGAAGAAGAAGAAGAGATAGAAGAAGAGATAGAAGAAGAGATAGAAGAACAGGAAGAAAAAGAGGATGTAAATGAAGGCTAGGACGAGAAGAAAAAGGAAGAAGATTGATAATATGTCTGCAAATCACCACAGTCGCTTGCTATATTCTCGTACCATAGGAGCCCTAGTCACGTTAGGTTCAAGTGTCCACACTCTTTAATTAAAGAATGGAATCTATCAGTAAGATTGTCGTCGATTTTTTGGGGGAGGGGCGTACAGTTGTATATATATTTTTTCAATTATATTCTAAACCCATGTAACGTTTTTGAAAATTATTTACCGTGGCCCAGGTTACATGAATTTACATAGACTAAAAAAGTCCTCAATGTCATGAAAATTTGAATAATAATCTTTATTCACATGTCTTGATTACTACTGTATGGCTTCCAGCAGCAAAATTGACAAGATTACGGATTTTATTTTGATAAAAGCAAACGCGATTTCGCTTTTGAGCGCGTGTGTATGTGCATGTACATTTGTATGTGTTTCTATATGTTGTATTGTGAATGTGTATTCTGTGTGTATGTGCCTGAATGTACGCATATATGTTTAATTACGAACGTATACAAAAAACAAAAGCACTTTTGCGCACGCGTGTGTATGTATATGTACATTTGTATATGTTTCTGTATGTTGTACTGTGAATATTTGTTCTGTGTGTATATGCCTGAATTTATGCATGTGTGTTTGATTATGAATTATGCATATGCTGGACTGGCTGTAAAAGGGATTAATATTTTCTTCATTGACTGTGGAAACGAATCTATAAACTCTAGTGCAGGACTTTTCACGTTTTAATTGCGAAATATATAAACGTAGTATACGGGTGCAAACGGGTTGCATGACGATGTTGAAGATCGTTATGTGTATTTTAATATCCAGGTTTCCCGGTAAACGCCTTTACGCTGACGTCGAGCGTCTACTATGGAGGCTTCCAGACCTTACGTAACGTGTGTCTTTGTGATATTTCTTTTTATATAATACCATTTCCTCCATCAAGTTTAATTTCTCTGAAGGGAAGGTTGGCTGGCCGATTACCTAATTCTTATATAGTGATTTGCTCCTGTTGGTGTGAAATATGCTTTGTAGTGATGATTGTTTTATGTATTTAGAAATTTGTTTTGAACAGTAAGCTTTGTAGCTTACACTTTTTTGCGTTAGTATGGATTCCCTGTAGGTCAAGTATGACAAATGACAAGATTGATATAAATATTATTTCGTGACTTGTTCACGCCCATTCTCTCTCTCCTTCCTTATATATATATATATATATATATATATATATATATATATATATATATATATATATATATATATATATATATATACATACATACTGTATATGCTACCAAAACCACGGCAGAAAATGTAACGAAATTACAGTAAGACCTTTCTTATATTACATCTCAGACAAAATTCATCAAAAGTAGGATAAACAAGTGTTTATACAACACTGAAAGTACAAGGGAAAGGCTATGACTCAGGATCCGACCATAATCCCATACGTCTCCGATTTTCTCTGTCAAAATTTGTATAAAAACTAAAATACTCTTCCAAGGACATCTACCAATGCTACTTTACAACCAAGAAAAGTATATGGTGGATACAGCGTTGAGTATGTTCCATTTCTCCGTTTTCTGTGGGAGTTTGGTAAGATTTTTTAACATTAGAAGCTCATTATCCATGTAGTCTTTAAGAACACTCACACTAATAATACCTCATTATATAAAGCCCCCCTTTAGAAACAGAGGCGTATTTTGTAACATACATAAGGACTGTAAATGATGTTACATTACCCAAACTGGTAAGGAGTTGAATTTGACAGAAAATCAATACAAATATAGTATAAAAAGAAGCCAATTTTTTATGTTCTATAGTAATATTAACTCTCACACTAATTATTCTTCCTTATCAAAAGTCCACCTGTAGAAACAGAGGCGTAATTTGTATTATACTTAAGGAGTGTAAATAATGTTACATTAGACAAACTGCTAAGAGGTTGAGTGTGATGATAAAACAACACAGATATAGTGTAAAAAGAGGCCAATTGTTCTAAAAGAATTTCACACATATTACAGATAATAATCATGTCATTGCCTTGGATAATACTAAGAAAATTGTAACTTCTAATTAAGTTGTGAGACGAGTTATGTTTTAACCTTGCTACATTCAACAAAACTTTTGTTCACAATATAAATGTTAGCTTAGGATTGTATAAGTTAGACGATTTTGTTATTTTCTTATTTTCTAAGAAATCAGCAAACCTCGGAGACCTTTTGAGGAACATGGGTCATTGCCTAAACTCAGGTTGAGGTGAGTCTCCTTTAATTCCTTTTCTTCCCTCAAATATTGTTAATTTCATTATTTAACTTTTGGTAAATTTCTGTATTCCCTGAAGATGTCTTTATAGAAGAAAACATTCGGATTATGTCTATCACTTTTCCAGTGTTTTTCATCAAAGAAAAAAATATATATATATTCACACACACACACACACACACACACACACACACACACACACACACACACACACACACACACACACACACACACACACACACACACACACACGCACACACACACACGCACACACACACGCACACACACACACGCACACACACACACGCACACACACACACACACACACACACACACACACACACACACACACACACATATATATATATATATTATATATATGTATATATGTATGTATGTATGTATGTATACAGTTTGCTATGATACTTCAGCTTAAGATTTTTTTTTTTTTTTTTTTTTTTTTTGTAGAGGAACTTTTTCCAGAGGAATTATTTTCTTTTTCTTTTCTTCTTGTGGGCGAATTTCCTTGCTTATGAGAGTGTCTCTTTCAATTAACATATTTCCTTGCATCCTTACGTCCTCTTTGCGGATACAAGGCTTGAACGAGGTACAAACTCGGATAAACCAAAGAAATATCTCAACACCGACACAGGACTTTCGAAGTGAAATAATGAAATTTTGGGGATTGTGACGGCTTTGGGCGGAATAAAGTTCTTTAAGTGTGGCTTTCCAGTCATCTTCTTTAGGTCCACACTAAGTGGAGCAGAGGAAAGGAGAGGAGAGAGGAGGAGGAGGAGGGAGAAGAAAGTGTGTGTGGAGGTAATAAGAAATGAATAGGAACGAAACGACAGCAAAGAAGAGGGGGAGGAGAGAGAGAGAGGAGGGGGAAGAGGAGAAGGAGAGGAGGAGGAGGAGGAGGGAGAAGAAAGTGTGTGTGGAGGGAATAAGGAATGAATAGAAACGAGACGACAACAAGGAAGAGGAGGAGGAAAGGGAAGAGGGTGAGAGAGAGGGAGATGAGGAGGAGGAGGAGGGGGAAGAGGAGGAGGAAAAGGAAGAGGGTGTAAGAGAGAGGGGGAGGGGAGGAGGAGGGGGAAGAGGAGGAGGAAAAGGAAGAGGGTGTGAGAGAGAGAGAGAGGGGAGGAGGAGGAGAAAAAGGAGGAGGGTGTGGGGGAGAGGGAGGGAGAGGTGGAGGTAAAGGAAGAGGGGGTGCGGGGGAGAGAGAGGGAGGGAGGAGAAGGGGGAAAGGAAGAGGGTGTGAGAGAGAAAGGGAGGGGAGGAGAAGGAGGGGGAAGGGGAGGAGGAAAAGGAAGAGGGTGTGGGGGAGAGAGAGGAGGAGGAGGAGGAGGAGGAGGAGGGGGAAGAGGAGGAGGAGAACAAGAAATCCTCTAAAAAGAATGTACTGAGGGAGCTTGGAAGAAAGAGGAAAAATATATGTTGGAAGAGAAGGAGGTAACAGAAGAGGAGAAGAAAAGTTTAACGAGAAAGAAGAGAAAATTGGAAGAGAGGAAAGAAAGACAGAAAGAAAGAAGAAGAAAAAGGAGAGAGTAGGAAGGGAAGGGAAGAGGAGGAGGAGGGAGAGAGGAGGAAGATTAGGAACAGAATGAGAAAGTGGGTAAGTCCCAGGAAGAAGAGTGATGAGAGGAGGGGGGGAGGAGGGAGGGAGGGAGGGAGGGGCAACTGTTTGGCGAGCTTCCAGCATCCCCCCCATCCCATCCCCGACCCCTCCTTCCTACTCCTTCTCTCTCTTTCCCTCCCTTCCTCCCCCCCCATCCTCCCTCCCTCCTCTTGCTCTTTGGAATCATTAACAAGAAAGCGCTTCCGAATAAAATGGGGCTTGAGTGAAGATGGGAAGAGGAGGAGGTGGAAAGAGGAAAAGGGAGAAGAAAAAGAGAGAAGATAAAGAGAAGGAGAGAAGTCGATTTGGGTGAATGTGGTAGGAGGATATGAAGAGGAGTCCTTGTTAGGGCCTGGGAATGGAGAGAGGTAGAGAAGGGAATTAGGGAATAAGAGACTTTGGTAATGAATTTCTGAAACCTAAGGAAGGATGGAAAAAAGAAAAGGAAAATGGAATGGTGGACCAGCCAGACTTCTTGGTAATGAACGGCAAGGAGGATGAGAACCAGAGAGTCTCTTAATGAATTTGAAAAAAAAAAAAAAAAAAAAAAAAAAAAAATAGGACGAGACGAGAATCTTGAATACATTTCAAAATGAACAACGATTAAGGAAGGTAAGAAAAGAACTACGAATTATTAGAATAGATTAGAAAAATTCCCCAAAGTGATGTAGAAATTAAGGACATTTAAGGGAAAAAACAAAGATGGATAAAGGGAACCAGAGAAAAAGAAATGAAAAACGAAAGCAAACGAAAATAAAAACGACATTTTTGGAAAACAAGAACCTTTACAAATGAAACTAAGAAAAGTCCCCCCCCCCAAAAAAAAAAAAAACGAAAAAGGGGGACACAAACATGAAAATCACTCCAAGAACCTTCTTCAGCAAAACCATTTCGGGTTCTTCAAGGAACCAGAGGAAGAAGACTTAAATGATGCCTGAGAGGGCGAACGACGTACCTGAAGAAGGCACCAACAGAAAAGAAGGAGAACTGTAGTAGGCTGTGCCACACGTCTTCAAGGGGCTCTTTACTTTCTGGAAAGAGAGAGAGAGAGAGAGAGAGAAAGGAAGATGGGTAGACATAGAGAGAAACGCTGAGAAAGAGATAAGTGCACACACACACGCACACATACACGCGCATATATATATATATATATATATAATATATATATGTGTGTGTGTGTGTGTGTAGTATATATGTGTGTGTGTGTGTGTAGTATATGTGTGTGTGTGTAATATATGAGTGTGTGTGTGTAATATAAATTGTGTGTGTGTGTGCAATATATATAAGTTGTGTGTGTGTGCAGAAATATATACATATATAAGTGTATGTATGTATACAAGGAGGAGGGAGGATACGAAAGGATGTAGAATGTCAGGATGAGGGAACGAAACGGTAAAGAGGTTGTTGTGTGAGATAAGAAGAAAAAGAAGAAAAGTGAATTTAGGACTGCGGACGAAAAATAGGAAGAAAAAGAGAAAGAGAGTGTTGAAAAAGAGGTATATCGCCATCAGCTTGCATGAGCCGATAGTTAGAATTACGAGACTAATGAGAAAGAGAGCTTAGATGTATTTAGAGGAATTTAGAAATATACGATACTTTAGAGAGAAGAAGAAGTAGAAGACAAAGAAAAAGGATGAGAAGTACAAGAGGCAGGAAAGATGAGGAAAAAAGAGGACGGAAAGAAGAAGCAAAGAGAGGAAAAGGAGGAATAGAAGAGAAGAGAAAGACGAAATATACGATACTTTAGAGAGAAGAAGAAGTAGAAGACAAAGAAAAAGGATAAGTACAAGAGGCAGGAAAGAAGAAGGAAAAAGAGGAGGAAAGAAGAAGCAAAGAGAGGAAAAGGAGGAATAGAAGAGGAGAGAGACGTAGAACAAAGATGAAAAAGAGGAATAAGTTTAAGAGGAGAAGAAGACGAAGATGAAAAGATAAAAACAAATATAACGAAAAAGATGTTAATGAGGAAAAGAGAACAAAACGTGAGTTTGGTCTGAAGAAGGAATTAAGGCTGCGTAAGAGGTGGAGGTGGAGAGACGAGATGAGTTGAGAGAAAGGAAGTTTGATAAAAAGGATGAAGAAGCAGAATACGAAAAGAATATGAAGGAGAGGGGGTGTGGGGGTGGTGTAGTACGTGGGAAGGACAGAGAGAGGAAGAAAATTGGAATGGAGGAGGAGGAGGAAGGGGAAGAGGAGGAGGAGAAGGTTTTTGGATTGGGAGGAGAGGATGTGGAGGAAATGGATGTGAAGATGAAGACAAGAAGGTTGATGAAAATTGGAATGGAGGAGGAGGAGGAGGAAGAGGAGGTTTTGGATATGGAGGAGAGGATGTGGAGGAAATGGATGTGAAGATGAAGACAAGAAGGTTGATGAAAATTGGAATGGAGGAGGAGGAGGAGGAAGAGGAGGTTTTGGATATGGAGGAGAGGATGTGGAGGAAATGGATGTGAAGATGAAGACAAGAAGGTTGATTAAGAGAAGAGGGAGGAGAGGGTGGAGAAGGTAAAAGAGAAATGGTGAATTGAAAGAGTTGGAGGCGGAGGAGGAAGAGGACGAAGGAGAGTAAGAGAGAAAGGAGGAGGAAGAGGAAGAAGGAAAAGACTAGGAGTGGTACAAATAGGAAGAGGAGAGAAAGAATAGGAAAATGCAAATAGGAAGAGGAGAAAGAGTGAGATAATAAGAAATAACCGGAAGAAGAAGAAGAAGAAGAAGAAGAGGAGGAGGAGGAGGGGAAGGAACTGGGAAAGGACGAGTAGAGAAAGAAATTGGAAGAGGAGGAGGAGGAGGAGGAAGAAGAAGAGAAAGAAAGGAAGGAGCTAGCAAGGGAGGAACGGAAGGAAGTAAATAAGCAAAGACGGATGAGATATAAAGAAAAAATCGGAAGAAGAAGAAGAGGAGAAGGAATTGGTAAAGGACGAAGATGAGGACGAGGCAGAAGAGATGGAGGAATAGGAGGAAGAGAAAGAAAATGGAGGAGGAGGAGGAGGAAGGAAGGAAGGAACAGAAGGAGGGAAGTGAATAAGCGAATACGTATGAGAAGACTCGCCCAGGAGGAAGAAGAACGAAGAGACGAGATGTGGTCCCTCAGGAGCTCATCCTATCCCTGCGAAGTAAGTCAGTACATCTGACAGGAACCGGGTGTTGACTTGTCCACGTCGTTGTCAGCCGTGGAGAACGTCAGGGCGAAGAGGGGAGATGAGAGAGCAGGCGGGAAGGTGAGGGGAGAAAGAGAGGGAGGGTTTGCAAAGGAGAGGAGTGACAGGGAGAAAGGAAGAGAGGAGGGAAGGCGAAGAAGAGGAGGCCAGGCGGGAAGGCGAGGGGAGAAAGGGAGGGAGCGTTTGCAGAGGAGGACAGTGACAGGAAGAAAGGAAGAGAGGAGGGAAGACGAAGAAGAGGAGGCGAGGGGGAAAGGAGAGGAGGGGACGGGAGTGAGAGTGGAAGTAGGGAGGGGAACTGAAGGCAGTGGAGGAGAATCAGGGGTAAGGAATGGGAGGAGGAGGAAGAGGAAGGAAGGAAACCTAGAGGATTGAAAGAACAAGGAAGAAAGAGGAGGACAAGAGGGAGGGGGAAACGATTAAGATAGTGTTACTTTAAAGTAATGGAAATAAGAGGTAAAAGTTATTGATGTACAGTTACTTGTACTTAGAAGTATCGCAGTGACTGATGTCTTCTTGGGAGATGTTTGAAGCTAATGTCTTTTGATCTGTTGACTCAGGAGAACCGGAAATGTTTGGCAGCAGTTAGAGTTTACTAACAAAGGCACGGTTTTCATTAAGCATCGAAAACCATGATTAATATGACTACCCAACAGTATCGTTTAAGAAAACAAAATTTATGTTTTTCTATGTCGGGATTTTGGCCGTCCGGGTTTTGGGTTTGTCTGTAGGGATTATTACCTTAGGGGATTTTGACACTGTCCTGGAATACGTACATTCCGGTTTAAGAATACATATAAAGAATATCCGAATACTTATGTTATTTGAAACCACTTGCCTAAGGCCACTGAGAGAGTGGCACCAAGAGAGGACTGGAAAGAATTGGCAGAGAATAGAACCATCAGGAGAGCCATAGTGAAAACGGTGAAGGGTCGTCCGGGCTGACAACCAACAGAGTAAGAGAGTAAGTAAGAGTTTGAAATCACTTAACCTGACACGTGAAACCGTTCGAAAAGAACCACAGGTTCTGTCGAGAAGAAGAATCTGTCTAGCGTCAATCAAAATCAAAATTTCAATTTCCTTCTCCCTCTGCGGTTTTGAGAAAATTGATCGAAATACAACGTCTGTTGACGAAAAGAAAAGAAAAAGTAAAATATCACAAAGGATTAGTGTTTCATTGGCAGTAAACACTCGGTGGTATTCTTAAAAAAAATATTTCCTTACATAAATCTTATATAAATCCTTGGAAGATAAAGATTCTTACGGTGGTATTATTAAGAAATATTTTCCTTATATAAATCTTTCTCTTCAAAGGATTTATATAAGATTTATACAAATAATTTTTTTTTAAGAATACCGCTGAGTGTTTTTTACTTTAGTGGGAAATAGCGCTTTGAAGAGTTGAAGTCCCATATTTCGTAAACAAGGTTAGTAGAAGGGGAGGTTAACAAATACTAAGAACCTGAAAACATAAGAATGAAGGAGACTGCAAGAGACCATAAGGCCTACACTAGGCAGTTCCATGTAGGTGGAGTCTCACATGTCCTTAAGAAAGTTAGTAGAAGGGGAGGATAGCAGACACTAAGAACCTAAAAACATAAGAATGAAAGACACTGCAAGAGACCATAAGGCCTACACTAATCAGTTCCATGTTCATTACCACCTGTCATCCCCATCCATAAAGTTGTCTTGTTTCTTAAAACAACCGGTAGTTTCAGTGTTCACTACACGGTAACTAAATCTATTCCATTCGTTGACCACCCAATTAGTAAACCAGTTCTTGCCTATTTCCTTCTTAAATCTAAATTTGATCAATTCAAATCCATTACTGCGAGTCCTGCCCTGTTGTCTTAATATGATGACCTTGTTTGCGTCACCCTTGTTAAAACCTTTGATTCACTTGAACACCTGTATTAGATCACCCAGCATTCTGTGTCATTCCAGAGAGTGTAGGTTAAGGTACCTAAGCCTCTCCTCGGAAGGTTAATTTCTGAGCCCATGTATAATTTTGGTCATTCTCTGTACTGATTCTAGTTAAAAGAAACAGCACGTTAGGTCAGTGTATACCGTGTCGAACTCATGAGCTGGTAGTCGTGAGTTCGATTCCCGGGACCCGCTGCGTGCTTCTTGCGTTGATTCCCTATAGCCCTTACCAGGCGGGGAGGCGACCCAAACGTCGGTCTAAAAAACCCAACCAAGGGTTTCTCACTTTCCATTTCGTGGTGGTGATTTATTTATGAGTGAAGAGTTGCCTCAAATCATAAAAAATAATGCTAAGTAACTCTGGTCCGTAAGGGTGAGACTAAAAGTCCCTAAAAGATATAATACACCAAAATCATACAGTTACTACCCCATGTAGGGCAAGGTGGAAGGAGATGATGGTAACGCTGACAAAATTAAATATAGGGAATTATAGAAAAGAGAAAGTCTCTTTGCAAATCTGGTCTCCAGCGTTCGGTTCAATAACCGTCATCTTGCAACTGACTCCCAAGCAACAAACGCGCAGCAACAGTCATCCCTGACCGGGCGAGCTGCAACAATCACCTTGCAATATATCTCGCGATGCAATCTCCCTTCCGCAGGTGACCCGCCGCGGACACTCCGGGAACAAACCGCCCCCTAACCATTCACACGGGCCGCAACCGAAGCTGTAACTGTCAGTCGGATACAGGCAGTTCTACACCCGCTCAGCGATCCTTTATCGCGACGTTTCAATGGCGGAGAGTTGTCGTGGTACAAGATTCATCCCACAGCTGACGACTGTAGAGCGTGGGAGTCTCTCTCTCTCTCTCTCTCTCTCTCTCTCTCTCTCTCTCTCTCTCTCTCTCTCTCTCTCTCTCTCTCTCTCTCCATGTTCTTTCTTTTCTTCTTTTTTTTTTCTTCCTGACAGGCGACACAGGTAACGTGGCAGAGTTTGTTTTGTGTCATCTGTGGGAAAAAAAAAACATGACCGCACAGAGCCAAGTTGGATGAAGCATGGAGATGGAGTTTGTATGGATGATGGAGTGTTGGAAATGGAGGGCTGGTGGAGGTTGTGGAGGGCGAAAGGGTGGATGGAAAGTTGTGTAATTGGTGAGGAGGGCATTGGGGACATGGCGAAGATGGAGGGCTGTGGAGGAATGTGGAGGGAGATGGAGTCAGATAACGAGAGGATGTGGAGACAGAGATACATGGACAAGCATAGTTCACTTTTTCGGTCTGAAAATGAGAGAGAGAGAGAGAGAGAGAGAGAGAGAGAGAGAGAGAGAGAGAGAGAGAGAGAGAGAGAGAGAGAGAGAGAGTGGTGGAGTAAAGTCAATCATCCTGGCTTGTATGAATAAATGAATATATATATATATATATATATATAGTACCTACACAAACGTTCTACCTCTGAGGACATAACCCCGACCTCGATTTTACGAATCACCAATATTCCCTGAGCTTATGTCATGCCTTCCTATCCATAAGGAAAAGAATCTTTGATAAAGAATCTTTGATCTTTTGCCTCTGTCGTGGCCGTTTTATGATAAGGGAGGATCTCTGGGTTGAACAACAACAAGGTTGAGTCTTGACATTCGGTTCTTCGTGTTGTTTTTGATCTCGTGTCTAGACCACCTCCGAATAGAGAAACCTTCACGTGCCAACTGCACTCAATTGAAAAGCTGAATTGGTCTGCGATAAAAGAAGAAATATAATAATAATAATTGATAATAATAATAATGATAAATAATAATAATAATGATAAATAATAATAATAATGATAATGATAATAATTAATAATAATAGTAATAATAATTAGTAACAATAATGATAATGATAATAATTGAAAATAATAATAATAATTAATAATAATAATGAAGATAATAATTAAAAAAAATATTAATAGAAACATATGTAGAAATAAAAGCTTTATACAGGTAAAGGACCAAGTTTCAATGTTATGGCAATAACATATATTCCTCTTGACAGCTGACGACTCGGTCGAGAAGCAATATTGGTCTTCAGTAAAGTCACACATACGAAAACGATAAAAATAAATAAATAAACAAATAAAGATTATACGCAGCCAAAGGACCAAATTTCATTATGTACATATTATCCTCTTAAAGTCAGTGACCTCAGGAGAGAAGGGGTTGCAAATTATGTCAGGCCTCTCTCGATTCACCTTTTGCATTTTTATTTTGGTTGTCGTCAGGCGATTTTATTTAGCTGAAAGGGACCCCCCACCGGAACAGAAAAGTTTGTTGTTCATATCTCTCCTTTTCCCGTTTTGGTTTGGTCCCTTATCTTATCGTTCATCTTCGTTCACACTTTCAATTCGTCATATATATTGATTCACGTAACGCTGTAAACCCTGGACCTAAAAATGAAAGAAAGAAAAAGACCTTTTCCTCAGTAACGTGGGTTCATGAAAGGTGTAATATATATATATATATGTATATATATGTATATATATATATATATATATATATATATATATACGCACACACACACACACACACACACACACACACACACACACACACACACACACACACACACACACACACACACACACACACACACACACACATATATATATAATATATATATATATATATATATATGCTTAACTCACCATACCCACCAGGAAATGTGGTGGGTATGCCCCTCTGTTTCTAGACGCCTCATACAAGGGGTTGGTCGGGTCAAAGTGTACACACTCATCTCGAACAATTCATCGTCTCTCCTTTCTTAACAGATTGTGACTGAAGGGTCATCCCTGTCCTCCGGCATCCAGCTCGGGTCAGAGGAACTGCAGCGAGACACAGCTAAAAAAAAAAAAAAAAAAAAAAGACGATATTCATTTCTTCATCCACCTAAACTCCACATAAGCTGCACATGAGATCCACATG
>NC_134792.1:56803539-56813539 GCF_046742065.1 Oratosquilla oratoria | reverse complement strand
ATTTCTCTCGGCTCTGAAATTGAACTTGGCTGTGCAACCTACACACACACACACACACACACACACACACACACACACACACACACACACACACACACACATATTGAATGAAATATATGAATATATATTATGAATATGAATATATAAATATATATAACATATAATTAAAATAAAGTCTTTCCAGTTTTTCCCGTTTTTCAATCCGTGGTATTTTGGGGACATCATGTGGGTGTAAGGTTGTCCAATATCAAGAAGAAGAAGAAGTCGGGGTCAGGTGGTATTCTTCTTCTTCTTCTTCTTCTTCTTCTTCTTCTTCTTCTTCTTCTTCTTCTTCTTCTTCTTCTTCTTCTTCTTCGCGTTCTTCTTCTTCGCGTTCTTCTTCTTCGCGTTCTTCTTCTTCGCGTTCTTCTTCGCGTTCTTCTTCTTCTTCGCGTTCTTCTTCTTCGCGTTCTTCTTGTTCTTCGCGTTCTTCTTCGCGTTCTTTTTCTTCTTCGCGTTCTTCTTCTTCGTCTTCTTCGCATTCTTCTTCGTCTTCGCGTTCTTCTTCGTCTTCGCGTTTCTTCTTCTTCTTCGTCTTCGCGTTCTTCTTCTTCTTCGTCTTCTTCTTCTTCTTCTTCTTCTTCTTCTTCTTCTTCTTCTTCTTCTTCGTCTTCTTCTTCTTCTTCTTCTTCTTCTTCTTCTCCTTCGGATCTAGAGGACTCGAGCGGATCTTTGAGACTCGAGTGGATCTAGAGGACTCGAGCGGATCTTTGGGACTCGAGCGGATCTAGAGGACTTGAGTAGATCTTTGGGACTCGAGCGGATCTTTGGGACTCGAGCGGATCTTGGCCGTAAGTCTAAATAAAAATATTTTTCTAAAAAACAAAAATGACGAAAATAAAAGAGGTGAATAATTTACAGTTGCTTATTTTATAGCCTTTGTTTGAAGGTGGAGCGTAGCCCTCCGCGAGCGAAGCGAGGTGCGCCGCAGGCGAAGCCCCCCGGCGCAGCCGGGCTGGCGAAGCAAGGGGCTTGTAACATATAATGCAAATATATAAAATATATAAATGAAATTATTAGAAAATAACCAGAATAAAGCAATACATGTTTCTGAGGCACAGAAGGTTTTGAACACTATATATATTGTTCTGGCTTATGCTTGACGGTTTTATTAGAATTGGGGGTGGGGAGAAGGGCCTCCATGATGATCAGTTAATGTTCTCCTCTTGTTCTTCGAGTTCTTCTTGTTCTTCTGGTTCTGCTTTTCATGATTCTTCTAGCCCCTCTTGAATTTTCTTGTATATTTTGTTCAATATTTTTGTAGTTCTTGTTCTTTTACAATCTTTTACCTGTTTTTTTATATCTTGCTATACATTTTTATATCTATTTTTTTCCTTTTGATTTACTTCTGTTTCTTGCATTTTTTATTTTTATTTTTATTTTTTTTAATTAAACTATTGGTCCATCAACTAATGGGATGAAACATATTTTGGTCAGTTTCTTTACTCGAGTAGGGAGACCATTCGGATAGCAGTTCCAGTTTGTTCAAGAGAACACAGTCCTGCTCACCTGATGAGCAGGTGCGCGAGCAGACGCGTCTGTAGCCGCTTTGGTGACCTTATGAGCGGATACTGAAGCCGCTGAAGAGAGCAGCAGCAGATGCCTCTTTTTCTGCTGCTCTTTTCGAAGCGGGTTTCGTACGTCTTTGGTACTGTTACCACCCTCTCTCTCTCTCTCTCTCTCTCTCTCTCTCTCTCTCTCTCTCTCTCTCTCTCTCTCTCTCTCTCTTTCTCAATCTCTCTTAATTCCCTTTCATCCCTCCCCCTCTCTCTCTCTTTTTCTTTCTCGATCTATTTATTATGTATCTGCCTACCTGTTTATCTATCCATCTATCTATCTATCTGTCTGTCTGTCTGATTATCTATCTATAATTTTTTCTTCCTCTCTTGTCACGTCACTACTAGTCTTAATAAAAAGTGAATCACTTAGCATAGATAAAATTTTGAAAAAATTGACTGATATCTGTTCAATATATACAACGCCTCATCATTCGAGAATATCATTCCATCAATATACAGTATCATTCCATCAATATACAGCTTATGTCTGGTATATACTTAACAACAGGCGTCTTCCCTACGCCTTAAGACCTCATGCTCCCAGCCAATCAGAGACGCCCTAACAGCCCGCTACTTTTCGGTACGCAGGAACTCTCATTATTTATTTCAATTTATTTAATTTTATATATTCTATTTATTTACTTATTTATTTATTTGTATAATTTTTTTTTACACTTTCCTCCCTGACGGTGGCTCGTGTTGTCCAACGGCGTCTTGTAGATATTAAGATTAAAAAATGTCATTTGGATTTCTGTTAATCGTACAGAAAGGTATTGCTCGAAAGCTTGAATAACAACAACCGAAGCAGAGCGCTTTCGTGTATTACATCGACAGTACAGAAATACATAGTACAAATAAGGAAAAAGGAACGTGGACACGAGTTGGGATTCATATGTCACTGTTAGGAAAAAAGAAAAAAGGGACATTTCCGTGATCACGACGTGGTGATCAAATATCCACAGTAGGAATAAAGAAATGTGGAACACTCTCAACGAATACAAGGTAAAGATCAAATGTCTAATTAAGATTTATTTACAAATGGTCTTAAAACTGGTACTTATTAGTTATTCACAGATAAAATTATCTAGCTTATACAATCCTAGATTAAGATTGACATTAGCATCTTGGGTGGATTTGATCAAACTACTTTCAATAGCATTTCATAAAATTATGTTGTTGTTTAAAGTAATCACACTGGTGTTATCCCATCCGATAGGATGATTAAAGGTGCTGAGGTGTTTAGAAATTCTATTTGATTCATTTCCTTCTTTTACACATAAAAAACAACATAAAAAACGTATAAGAGGCAATGAATCAAATACTATTTTTAAACACTTCAGCACCTTATAAAACATATATACATTCCTTCTCCATCGATACTTAAGAACATAAGAATGAAGGAGACTACAAGAGACCATAAGGCCTACACTAGGCAGTTCCATGCTCATTTGCACCTATCATATCCATCCGTAAAGTTGTCTAACCTTTTTTTAAAACAACCGATAGTTTCTTTATATTGTTACTAAGTCTATTCCGTTCGTCGACTACTCTATTAGTAAAACAGTTCTTGACTATTTACTATTAATACAAATTAATCGTATGTTTTTGAAAGCGAAGATGATGAAACAATCGAAGCACATGATTGTCAAAACTCAAAGAAACTCAATGGAGATTCGAAAGTTTCGCGAAGCCTTGAACAAGTTTCACTTTTGGTCAAACTCTTTTTTTCAGTCACTGAAACTTTAAGTACAGGTTTCATGTCTCACTTTCTAAGAAAAGGATTTTTTTTTTCTTCAACTTGATATAGCTGTGGAAAGTCAGCTTCTGATTTTTTACTTGTATCTCCTTTTTGTAGTTTTAAAAAAGCTTTGTCTTTCACTTCCTCATGAAGATTAATTGATAGTATGCCCACTCGCGTACACACACACACACACACACACACACACACACACACACACACACACACACACACACACACACACACACACACACACACACACACACACACACACCAGCTCCACTGCCTCTTGAATAAATGAAGATAAATTGATGATATACCCACACACGCACAAACACACACACACACACACACACACACACACACACACACACACACACACACACACACACACACACACACACACACACACACACAAATCGTGACGCAGTGGTTAAAGTTCCCGGCTGCCACTACGGCTCTCCGGGTTCGAATCCTGCCCAGGGCTGAAATAATTTCAGTATTTCTGCGCTGCGAATCATTACTTCAACTCGTGGACGGGGAGTTGGGTGTGTGTGTGCTTGTAAGGTCACAGCATTAACCATAGATCGGTCATATATGAGCTCTGAGCTCACCTGCGGGAGGGAAATAGCTGTCGATCACGAGCCCAACACGTGATCCAAGACCATGGTGAACAGTAGTGAATCACACTCCAGCTTACTTGTGTAGTGATACGGATATCTAGAGGATGTTGAGTTCAGTTCCCGCCCAGGGGTGAAAAACATCAATTCGCTACAAGTCGCTACTCCTTAATGTTAGGAAAGGAGTTGTGTGTGTGCGTGTGTGTGTGTGTGTGTGTGAGGTTAATAACTGTCAATCACGAGTCCAACACGTGATCCAAGACCATGGTGAATCACACACACACACACACACACAGTTGGTAGAACGCTGAGCTGCCACGAAAGTGGCCCGCAGCTCCTGGTTCGAATCCTGCCCAGGGCCGAAATTATTTCGGTACTGCTGCGCTCCGGGTCGTTACTCTGACTCTCGTGGGCGGGGAGTTGGGTGTGTGTGTGTGTGAAAGGTCATAGCATTACCCATAGATCGGACCTACGAGCTCTGAGCTCTCTTCCGGGAGGGAAATAGCTGTCGATCACGAGTCCAACACGTGATCCAAAGACCAAGTGAATACACACACACACACACACACACACACACACACACACACACACACACACACACACACACACACACACACACACACACACACACACACTTATATGTATATGTATGTATAGTTATATATATGCATACATATGCACAATCATATGCATGTACACATACATGTAAATATACTTATACATGTGTTCATACACATACGTGCATATACACCTGCGTGTGTGCGCGTGAGTACGTGCTTATATGGGATGGACATTTTGAGCTCTGTGTGTTTTATTGTTTGTTCACAAAACAGCTAAAAACATAACTCGAATTTATTTATTTATTTATTTATGGATAAAGGGGAGAGTCCACTGGGGAAGGGGACGTCGATTTATCGTCTTATTTATCTAATTATTTTTTCATTTATCTATTTATATGTTTGTTATCTTTTAGCTGTGTACGATGGGGTAATTTTTAATTATAGACTTCTTTGCGCTCTGTTCAGGAAGATGATGTCAGTTTGCATTCCTGTATTTCTTGGTTATCATCAAGTATTTCTTAAAATTGACAAAATTGATTACCAGGATTTTATATATCCAAGTATTTGTGATTCACAATTTAGCCACTTGTGATCCACATTTTTTTAATTCATGAAAAACTGATATATATATTTTTTTTGTCATGGTATAGAGCTTGAATGACAAAAGTGTTATGAAAATGAAGTTCACAAAGATAGATATTCTTCGTGTTTTCTTTTGTTCATATTTGTGTTTTCTTTACTAGATATCAAGTCTTATTTGATATGATAATCTTCGGATACCGTGCTGCAATATGCAGTAGATAATGTACATAATATTAAAGTGTATTTTTCAATGTACATCATATTTATATGTGTTTGACTTTTGTATATTCAACTTTAAAAGGGAGTTGAGTCTTGAATGTGAAAAATTGGCTGAGGAGAATGTGTCATTATTTCAAATTATTCAGAATTCGTACGCAATATCCTTTTCTTGGATTTAGTGTATGAGTGAATGCTATTGTTGTTGTTGTTTTATTGTTGTCGTTGTGGGTTATTAGAACTTCTAACCGTTGTGTAGAATCTAGCACCGTTGGCATGCGTTATCTTAACTATGTTGGTTTAGTTAACTGTGGGTTTATGAGAGTATGGTTGTGACGCAAACTCTTAGCTCTTCTCTGAGAGGTTCTCATGGTCTCTGCTTCTCAGAAATTCTTGTTTGAACGTCTTGAAAGGAATAATTGCCGTGAGCTATCACGGACTTTTCATAATTCGTGTATTCTGATGGTTGAACCATTTCGAGACGTCTGTCCTTGCAAGGCTGCAAGCTGCCTCGTCAGGGAAGAAGAGTGGGAGCTGAAATAGGAAGGAGAGGAAGAGGAGGAGGAAGAAGAAGAGGAGGAGAAGGAGGAGGAGGAAGAAGAAGAAGAGGAGGAGGAGGAGGAGGAGGAGGAGGAGGAAGAAGAAGAAGAAGAAGAGGAGGAGGAAGAAGAGGAAAGGGAAGAAGAAGAATAGGAGGAGGAGGAAGAAGAAGAAGAAGAAGAAGAAGAAGAAGAAGAAGAAGAAGAGGAAGAGGAGGAGGAAGAAGAAGAGGAAAGGGAAGAAAAACAAGAAGAATAGGAGGAGGAGGAAGAAGAAGAAGAAGAAGAAGAAGAGGAAAGGGAAGAAGAAGAAGAGGAAGAGGAAAGGGAAGAAGAAGAAGAAGAGGAAAGGGAAGAAGAAGAAGAAGAGGAAAGGGAAGAAGAAGAAGAAGAATAGGAGGAGGAAGAAGAAGAAGAAGAAGAAGAAGAGGAAGAGGAGGAGGAAGAAGAGGAAAGGGAAGAAGAAGAAGAATAGGAGGAGGAAGAAGAAGAAGAAGAAGAAGAGGAAGAAGAAGAGGAGGAAGAAGAAGAGGAAGAAGAAGAGGAAGAAGAAGAAGAGGAAAGGGAAGAAGAAGAAGAAGAATAAGAGGAGGAGGAGGAGGAAGACTTAGAAGAAGAGGAGGAAGAAGAAGAAGAAGAAGAAGAAGAGGAGGAGGAGGAAGAGGAAGAAGAAGAAGAAGAGGAGAAGGAGGAGGAAGAGGAAGAGTTAGAAGAAGAGGAGGAGGAAGAAGAAAAGGCAGGAAAAGAAAGTACGAGTATGACATGAAACTGTTCAGTAAATGTGGCGGCGCACTAGGCTAGCATGCTACTTGCTACTTGCTACTTGCTTTTGCTATTTCCTTTGAGTAGAAACGACTTCGGTTACAATATTCTAGACTTCCGTAATAAGAACATCTTAGCAATTTGTCTAAAGTGATGTGTGAACGTGTGAACGGGGTATTTGGTTGTCGAACACGTTGGTTGAACCCCAAATACCCCGTTCACTTTGAACACGTGTCTGTCGAACCGCGTTTGAGGAACCGTTAGACACGTGTGAACCCCAACTTCTCTAAGTTCGTTCTTCAGCTTTTCACTGTATGACGCAAAATTAATTTGACATTTGGAAATTTGAAAAAAAAAAAAAAAATCGTAACCGAAGTCGTTGCTATTCAAACGAAATAGCAAAAGCAGGTAGCATGCTAGCGAGAAGTGACTAGTGTGCCGTCACCTCAAGAAAGGGCTTGGAAAATGAGATTTGCTGTGATATGTCTGGGAAGTGAAGATGTGCTAAGATGACGTAACGAAAGTGTAGTTACCACTAACGGTTTTAAATACTCAACATTCGTATATTGATTGTGCATTTTATTTACTGTGCATTTTATTTAGTGATTTTTTTTATTACAGTTTTTGTCTATGATTAAAGGCTAATTCATTTGGTCAAACATCAATCTAGAAATATGAACGTTATGAAGTGGAACTTAGGAATTGCCTTCGTCGGAAACTTGACACCTAAATTCGTCAGCTGTGATCTGTTGTAAAAGACTTGTATTCTTCTTGTTCAAACTCAAAAAGTAGCTTAATGAAAATATTTCCTGAAATCCAGGTAACATGAAGTGTGACGTCTATTTAAACTTCAGAGATGAGACTTTTATTGCACGTTCATAGATAAGAAATAAAGAAAAGCTATTTAATTTGAAATATGCTTAGGAGGGTAAATAAGGTATATGATATATGTTCGCGTATTTAAGGGGTTGTACTGTGCCTTGCTATATTGCCCTTGACTCTCCACTCACTTGTCTTTCTTTCAAAACAGCATATATATACATGAATATATACGTATATATGTATATATATATGTATATATATATGTATATATATGTGTATATATATATATATATGTATATATATGTGTATATATATATGTATGTATATATATATATATATATATATATATATATATATATATATATATATATATATATAACCACAATGCACTTTAATTTTGAGCCATCAACATCGGGAGACCCAATGGGGCCACATGCAGAAATTGAAATGTACTGCCGAAGACTCGAACTCAGCGATCACATGACAAGTGCCGTAGTAACTAACCAACTACCCATTCAGTGTTGTACACACACATATATATATATATATATATATATATATATAATATATATATATATATATATATAATATATATATATATATATATTTGTGATTATGTATGTGTGCATGTGGGGGGGGGGTACGAGGGTTGGTGTAAATGCATATAGACAACATGATTTATTGTTTACCTCTACTTTTCTCATATTTCCATCTTTTGCAATTACTATGTTTACTTCTCATCATAACGTCATCTACAGTGAATAACCACAGGGACATCACCAACCTCATCTCCTTTCTCCACAACCTCAGAATCTCCTCATCTACCTCAGCAGCCTCCTCTCTGCTCCAAACCTTTTCAACTTTTCCTAATCATACGCTTTCTTTAGATTCGTTAATGTAACATTGATTTCCTTCTCTCCCTCTCTCCCTACTTCTCTTACTGTCTTGCTATAGTGTGAATACCTGTAGGAAACACACACACACACACACACACACACACACACACACACACACACACACACACACACACACACACACACACACACACACACACACACACACACACACACACACACGTCCTTTCATATTCTGAAGGTCCTTATTCTTTTCTATCTCCTCTCTCGTCTTCCATATTTACTTTCGTTATATCCCTCCATATATTCATCACATAATATTAATGCAGTTTTATCTTCATATGGAATTCCTCCATGTATTTCACGCTTATATTTATATTTTTTTCCCTCTTACTACCACAGCTGCATTTTCTTCTTGTTTTCTAACAGCTTCCTCCATTTTCTCTCGCACTTGTTCTACTAGCATTACCTAACTTATATCAGCTAGGATATTTTACAATCTTATTTCTCTGCAATTTTTACATTTCCCGAAACCCTCTTTCCTTTTATAGATGGACATTACATATGCTTTTTTCTAGTCTTTCTCTTGTATTTATTTATCAAGTATTCTATGCTACCTTTCCTTCATACTTCTGCCTCATTTTCGTAACATTTTGTGTCATTCCTTCCACTCCTGGTGGTTTGCCATCCTTCAGTAGTTTTTCGACCTCGTTCAGATTTATATCCATACTTTTTTGGATTTTTCTTTTGACCTTGTAATGTTCTGTTTATTTTCACAATTACTTTCGGTAAACCTCGAAAGTAATTCCTCAATGTTACTATCATCTCATCCTGGTTTATTTTACCCATATTTATATATCTTTTCCTCTCTCTCTCTCTCTCTCTCTCTCTCTCTCTCTCCCTCTCTCTCTCTCTCTCTCTCTCTCTCTCTCTCTCTCTCTCTCTCTCTCTCTCTCTCTCTCTCTCTCTCTCACACACACACACACACACACACACACACACACACACACACACACACACACACACACACACACACACACACACACACACACACACACACACACACACACACTCTCTCTCTTTCTCTCTTTTTTTTTCTTTTCTTTACCCCGTGCCTTATCTTCATTTTCCTTTGTGGGCTGTGAGCGACTTGTTTTTCTTCCTTTCCTTTTTTTTTTTTTTTTCTTTTGCTCCTTTGAACATCCTTTTCCTTCTCTGTACTTTGACAAGTCCGTTCCCCTCATCGTTCTCGGCCTCCATGTATCTGTTTTATAGTATTCTGTTCTCATTACCCCTCTTTCTGCCAGTCTCTCCTCAAAATCCTATTACGCATTTTTTTTTTCAAGACCAAACTTTTTAACTCCTTTCAAAATTATTTTGTTATTTCTTCTGTTTTTTCATCAGCCTCTCTCAAATTTTCTCTAGATATTCTAAAATCTTTCATCCCTACACGTTTCTTGTCTATTTTATTTTATCGCCATTCCTTTTTCTCTTCTCTATATACAGTAATTTCTAATCCTACTCATTTCTTATAACGGACAAACTTCGGTATATAACGGATCTGTCCGGGATTTCCATCGGTTATGACGGATCTTCGGATATAACGACGGATCCTTGTCCCCATATCGTCCGTTATATCGAGGGTTTACCGTACTCTTTGAATTTTAGTGTTGCCTTCAACACAAAATGTTCCAAACATCGAGCATTCC
>NC_134792.1:56773539-56793539 GCF_046742065.1 Oratosquilla oratoria | reverse complement strand
TTTTTTTTCTTCTTCTTTTCCTTCTTTTTTCTCTTTTTTTCTTTTCTTCTTATTTTTTTGTAGAAATTTCTGATCTCTTTCCCCCCTCTCTTTCTCTCTCTCTCTCTCTCTCTCTCTCTCTCTCTCTCTCTCTCTCTCTCTCTCTCTCTCTCTCTCTCTCTCTTTCTCTTTCTATCTCTCTCTTTCTCTCTCTCTCTTTCTTTCTCTCTCTTTCTTTCCTTTTCTCGCTCGCTCTCTCCATTTCGAAGACTCTTCTATCAAAGTTGGGTTGCTTCATCAAGTAAAGGGCTCTAAGGAAGCTTCCATCCCAGGCTGTCCATGACGAAGAAGAAGAGGAGGAGGAGGAGGAAGGAAAAGAAGAGGAAAAAAATGAGGAAGGATGAGAAGAAGAGGTGGAAGGAGAAGGAAGAGGGAAAGGAGGGATGGAAGAAAAAAAAAAGGTGTAAGTAAAAGAAGAAGAAGAAGGAGGAGGAGGAAGAGGCGAAGAAGAAGAAGATGAAGAAGAAGAAGAAGAAAAAGGAGAGGTAGGGGTAAATGAAAAACGAAGAAGAAGAAGAAGAAGGAAGACGAAGAAGAAGAAGACGAAAGACAAAGAAATGCAATGACGTCTCGTCTCTATAAAGCGAAACCGACAAACCAACTAACTGCTTTCAGTGTTCCAGAACTTACCCCCCTCCCCCCTCCCTCCCTCTTCCCCCCTCCCCCTTCCCCCCTCTCATCCTCTCCCACCTCCCCTCCTTCACCCTCCTCTCCCCTCCCCCCTCTCCCCCCTCTCCTGCCCTTCCCTCCGTTGCGATTCTCTTTCGGCGCATTGCTGTAGTGGTGACCACGAGTTGTGTTGTTTTAATCTCTTATGTACACGTTTTGACACCTGGAGATACGGTGGCACACTTGAGAAATTTTGTTCTGGTTAGCGCAAAGGTATTCTTTATTTTCAGTTATTCAGTTTAGGACAGAATCTTATGGTGAAAGGGGTGATGGAAACAATAAACGAAACTCAACAAGCGTAGAACCTTGTACTGGGATGTTTAGAAATAAAGATAAACATCAACTGCAACAATAACTATATCAACAACAGCAATAAAAATGATAGTAATAATAGTAATAATAATAGAAATGATAATGATAGTAATAATGATAATTGATAATGATAATGATAATAATAGTAATAATAATGATAATAAAGTTGTGATTCTAATGATCATTGTAATCATTGAAGTTATTATTACAAAAACAACATTCATAACATAACATTTATAGCTTCAATGATAATATCAATTATAATTATAATAAGATTTATTGTTATAGTGATTAACACGATAATGGCTATAGCGTCAGACA
Organism: Oratosquilla oratoria; assembly: GCF_046742065.1. Lineage (NCBI taxonomy): Eukaryota > Metazoa > Arthropoda > Malacostraca > Stomatopoda > Squillidae > Oratosquilla > Oratosquilla oratoria. The sequence continues at coordinate 56,792,198 of NC_134792.1, read as the reverse complement.
ATCTCACGATAGGATAGAATAACGGTGATAATAACAACAGTCCTAATGACTACACTTCTATTCATACAACAGCAGACCTTGCAGCGTTGGTGAGAATAGCAGCATTTGCTATTCCACCACAAATGCAAATCAGTATTGGCCCGGTCCGTACCGATATAAAACAATACTAGTTCATTTCATTTACATACTGCTGTGTTAATTGGCACCACACCAGAGCTCGGAGTCTCTACTCCTAGTGAGTAGGGGGCGCTGGCATAGGTTCTGTTGGTGCCCTATGAATGTACAGTAGGAGAAACAAATATTGAGGTCAAAATGGGAATGGTTCAATGTTGAGTCCATAGGGCCTACCTATTATTTTTTTTTTTTTTTTTTTTTTTTTTTTTTTTAAATGGTGGACGTAAAGAAGTTGTACTTTTGAGAAAACAGTGTCTCTTAGGGTATGTGCATTTCATAATTTCATATACTACGCACAAGTCTTTGATAAACAAAATTCCATTTCAGACTTCATTCTGAAATATAGGAAATGGCGAACATGGTCTCGTTTATGATCGTAATTTTTTTTTATTTTCTTTAACGTTAGTGACACCTTTACCCCAAGGGACATCTCTTCATATATTTGATTTTGGTTAACGTCGGGGGAGGATTGAGGCTGTGGTATTGAGAGTCCAATGTGACTTGTTTCCACCAAATATTCCTAATCATCTGATTGAAAACCTACAGGATTTACCTCGTTCATAACCTGATAACATAAAAACATAAGAATTGAGGGGAATGCAAGAGACCATAAGGCCTACAGTGGGTAGTTTCATGTCCATTACAACCTATCATCTCCAATTAGATAGTTGTCTAACCTTTTCTCAAAACAACTGATAGTTTCAGTGCTCACTATGTGACCCAGTTTTTGCCTATTTCCTTACTAAATCTAAATTTGTCCAATTGACATCTAGTTTTTGTCTCCATGCTATAGAATGGATATCAGTTCACTAGAATAAGTAGGCCTACAGAGGAGAATGACCAAAATGATACATGGGCTCAGAAATTTACCTTACGAGGACAAGCTTAGGCACCTTAACGTAAACTGGAAAGACGCAAAGTGCGGGATGATCTACTAGAGGTGTTCAAGGGGATCAAAGGCTTTAACAAGGTGACGAAAAGGTCATCATATTAAGACCAGGGTAGGAATCGCAGTAATGGATTTAAATTGGACAAATATAGATTTAGGTAGGAAATAGCCAAAAACTGGTTTTTCAAGAAAGTGGTCAAAGAATGGAATAGACTTAGTAAACATGTAGTGAACACTGAACTATCGGTTGTTTTAAGAAGAGGTTAGAAAACTTTATGAATGGAGATGATAGGTTGTAATGGACATGAAACTGCCTAGTGTAGGCCCTAGGGTCTCTTGCAGTCTCTCATTCATATGTTCTTATGCAATATCTCTCCCTCCAGCCGAACTCGGGTTTCTTCTCTACGATCTGGTAGAGTGTATTCAATGTTGATGGCCAACTGCAGGACCACCGGACTAACCCTGGGATAACGATACATCCTCAGTGCCTCATCAGTAACCCACACACGATTCCGTGGCTACTAAATGTCTTTTTTTGTGTGAAGTCCTAATTGTAAATTGTTTTTCAAAATGTCTCTCTTCTCTTGCTTAATTATACAATTCCTCTCGTTTGCTGACGTTTTCCTACTGCTAACTTCAAACGTCTAGATGTAGTTTGGATAGAGTGGAAAACAATACTGCGTTCATTGGTTCTTGACACAGTTTTACACTACAGTCTTGAGGTGTCAGCTACATATATAATTTTCATTAAAGTAAAAAAAAAAAAAAAAAAAAAAAAAACAACTATATATATATATATATATATATATATATATATATATATATATATTTCTGGGAACAATCTAAGGCAAACTGGGAATATTGCCAACTACACACCTAGTGTTTGCGTTTGGAAAAATATATTATAAGAGTCTAGATTGCGACATTTTTATAATGTGCATATATACATATATATACATGCGTGCTTACATCCATACATGCATACATACATGAATACATATATAACTCCATGAATACATGCACAAATACATACATGCCTGCACCCAAACCTACCTACATACATACATACACACATAAATACATATATACATACATATATGCACACATTCATACATACAATCATGCATATATATATATATATACATATATATGAATATATACATATATGAATATATACATATATATGAATATATAATATATATATATAATATATATATAATATATATATGTATATATAGTATATATAATATATATATATAATACATATATATATGTATATATATATATATATATATTACATGTGTATATATATATATATATGTATATATATATTATATATATATATATATATATATACTGTTATAATATATATATTTATATAATGTATATAATATATATGTATATGTATATATGTATATTTATATATATATATGATGTATATATATATATAAATGTATATATATATATGTATATATATGTATATATATGTATATATATATATATGTATATATATATGTATATATATGTATATATGTATATATATATGTATATATATGTATATATATGTAAATATATGTATATATACATATATATATACATATATGTACATATGTATATATATATATATATATACATACATATATGTATATGTGTATATATATATGTATATATATATGTATATGTATATATATATGTATATATATTCATATATATGTATATATATATATATTTATGTATATTTATGTATATATATGTATATATATGTACATATGTATATATATATATATGTATATATACGTACATATGTATATATATATATATGATAAATATACATATATATATATATATATGTATGTATGTATATACACTAAAATCCCACTGTTGATTTAAGAAAAGAAAAGAAATATCGATTTCCGTATATTTCGATCACTGGCTGTGATCCCCTTCAGTGGAATACGAATTTCGCCGAAGAGGATCAGAGCCAATGATCGAAATATACGGAAATCGTTATTTTCTTTCTTTTCTTAATTCAATCAACAGTGAGTTTTTAGTGTATTTACTAATGTGTTACGACATTACTTGGCAGTGATATGTATGTCTATATATATATATATGTATATATGTATATGTATATACATGTATGTATACACATATGTATATGTATATATGTATATGTATATATATATGTGTGTATGTACATATATATGTATATATATGTGTGTGTATATATGTATATATATGTATATGTATGTATATGTATATATATATGCATATATATATATATATATATATATATATATTGAATAAAATAAACTCATAATACGTATTCATGGAATGATAAAAAATTCAGTCGCGATCATGTTATTCAGTATTCGTGCATAATCTAATAGTACCTGACAGCTCAGAGCTTCTCGTGCGATGGTTGGGAGATGTCACTGTGGACTACACCCCTGTGTGGTTGCATAGGAACTGTACAATCAACATTAGAAAATAAGATAAAATAAATAAAATCTTCGGCCAAACTCTGGCTTTTCTCTGAAGTCTTTTATATACATACATATATATATATATATATATATATATATATATATATATATATATATATATGTATATATGCCTCACTTGGCATTGCTTTGGAATACTCTTTGTTCATTTCTGGTTGGATCAGTCTTTTGTAAACATCATATTAGTTACCTTTTTTGACCTGACCTTTTTTTTTTCCAGGTTTGTAAATGGATAGTCAAAAATAAGCGATGATAATGCATTGAGATATACATTCATTTTACACTCACCGGTGAATGAATCCAGGTTATATTGAACTCAGGTCATTGTACGCCCACACCCACACCAACGCCCACACACACAGCCAAATCAACGCCCACACTCAAAGCTACATATACTAGAAATCACTCGTCTTCTTACATATGTTCTAGAAAATAATAGCACGTGACCAAGTTGTGATAGTTTGACACATATACACGCTATAAAACTAGATATGACCAATTTATCGACTTAGGGATTATATAGCAACTGTACGGTCACAGTTTCAAATATAACTCAAATGCTGCTATAATAGAACACTATTCTGTCTCTGTACTTCCTATGTATATTTTCCTATGTTTTTTATATATATTTTTCGTCTACATAGAAAAAAGAGAAATGAATGAGGACATAACGATAATTTTGAAAATTTGAAAATCAAGAGTCAGTATATTTCGTGAATTTATTTGTTGTATATTTCTATTTGATAATTAATTTTCGTGAATTTATTTGTTGTATATTTCGATTTGATAATTAATTTTCGTGAATTTATTTGTTGTATATTTCGATTTGATACTTCATTTTCGTGAACTTATTTGTTGTATATTTCGATTTGATAATTAATTTTCGTGAATTTATTTGTTGTATATTACTATTTGATAATTAATTTTCGTGAATTTATTTGTTGTATATTTCGATTTGATACTTCATTTTCGTGAACTTATTTGTTGTATATTTCGATTTGATAATTAATTTTCGTGAACTTATTTGTTGTATATTTCGATTTGATAATTAATTTTCGTGAATTTGTTTGTTGTATGTTTCTATTTGATAATGAATTTTCATTAATTTATTTGTTGCATATTTCTACTTGATAATTAATTTTCATTCATTTATTTGTTGTATATCTCTATTTGATCATTAATTGTAATGTATTCTCTTTGTTGTATATTTCTATTTGATAATTAATTTTCATGAATTTATTTGTTGTATATTTCTATTTGATAATTAATTTTCATTAATTTATTTGTTTTATATTTCTATTTGATAATTAATTTTTAGGGAGAAAAAGAGAAACGAATGGAAAGATAAAGCCAATTAGAGAGAGGAGCAAGAAGAGTAAGGAAGGGGAAACTATAGAATAGAGAGAGAGAGAGAGAGAGAGAGAGAGAGAGAGAGAGAGAGAGAGAGAGAGAGAGAGGAAGGGAGAGAGGGAGAGAGAAGTTTGTGAACCTGCCTTTGAGATCTCAGCCTGATTGAGATTTGTGGATTAGGGTGTGGGCTAGTGGCTCTGAGTTTGTGGATAGGTGGATTAGGGTGAGAGTGAAAGACCTAATCACTTTAAAGTTTCTGGACTGCCGGCCGGGTGTAGATTTTTTTTTTTTTTTTTTTTTTTTTTTTTTTTTTTTAAGGCCGATGTTTGGATCGACTCCCCGTCTGGCCAGAGCTGTCGGGGACCAACGCAGAAGACCGCACCGGGTCCCGGGAATCGAACTCACGACTACCCACTCATGAGTTCGACACGGTATCCACTGAGCTACGTCGCGGCCCGATAATGATAACAAGAATAATTACAAATGCGATAATGATTGGGTTGATGCTACGAGACTTGGGAAATAATATAATGACAAGAACCTATTGAACTTGATTTTTTTTTTTTTTTACACTTGTACCTCCTGTAACTTAACAAGCGTGAAACTATTTAATCCACACACACACACACACACACACACACACACACACACACACACACACACACACACACACACACACACACACACACACACACACACACACATATATATATATATAATATATATATATATACATATATATATATATATATATATATATATATATATATATATATGCTAATAAGAACACGGATACGCGTGTTCACCTGTGTATGCAAAGTAGACCACTTGGAAAAAAGAAACTAACGAAGGAGAGCGCTTTCGTATAGTACATCTTCAGTGCAAAAAGTACTTTTTGCACTAGATGTAATAAACGAAAGCGCTCTGCTTCGTTAGTTTCTTTTTTTTCCAAATGGTCTACTTTGTATATATATATATATATATATATATATATATATATAAGATTGAAGGTGAAAGAAGTTGACGAGGAGAAATGGGAGAATTTTACGCCTTAACGTTTCGACCCGCAGGGTCTTGATCACAAAGCTAACAACTCAAACGTTGCCATATATATATATATCAAACCATGATAACAAAGAAAAATTTGATGAAGCTCATGAATTCCTGATGTTTTGTCACATTCCAATAAATAGTAACGTGTTTATGTTGTTCATACTTATCAGAACTGATTTGATTGAAGTCACATTGCATCTAGGTTTGACAATAAAGATATGTCAAAAAAACAATCCAATTGGGAATAGACACTAATAACTTTCTTACGTTATTCACAGTTATCAGAACTTTGAATTGATTGAAGTCACATTGCATCTAGGTTTGACAATAAAGATACGTCAAGAAAACAATCCAATTGGGAATAGATATTAATAACCTAGTTATGTTGATAACACTTATCAGAACTTTGAATTGATTAAAGTCATCATGGATCTGGTTTTTGACGATATGTCAAGAGAACTCGCAAGGCTGGAGATACGTTCCGTAAAGAGTAAAGAAATATACAAACAGGGTTAGTATTCAGAAAACAAAACAAAAACGAATCTAAGGAACATTTGTCTTGAAAAGAGGAATTTTTGGTATTATTCCAGTATCACGCAAGCACGCTTTCCACTTTCGTTTTTTTTTTTATTAATTTCATTTATTTATTTTTTATGGAATTGTTAGGTTAGGATATATTAGGTTAGGAGGTATTAGACTATGTAAATTTCATGTTAGATATACGTGTTTGTGTGATTTTGAAATTTTACCGAATTTATTTGCTTAATTGTAAAACCCTTCAACATTAAATATATCTCTCATTTGAGGGATTATTCATTTATTTTTTACCGCGTCAATAGTTATAAGATTTTAAAGAAATATATATATATTTTCGTATCGTTGTATTCAATAATCCAAAGAGTATGTCCTTCTTGGATTCTCCCTGGCTGAGCAGATTAGAGCGTCGCTACCTGTGGCGAAGGTCGAGGTGATGGTGGTTCGAACCCTGCCGCCGGCGAGTTGAACCAAGGGCATGGTTCCTGAAGCCCAACGGTACAAAGTCCTCTGTAAGGGGTACCGTTCTAGCCTCCTGATAGGACGTTAAACCGAATCACATGGCACGGCCCTTCCTTTCACGCAAAGACTTAAGGAACACCCCTATGGACCAGGGGTACGATCTCAGTAACCCTTCTTTAATCTTTGCTTAATCACATCATTCATTCGACCTCTTTGGTGCCATTTTGTCCCCAAAGATGGAAGCGCTGGTTCTTGGGGAATCAATATTAATAATAATCCTCTTTCTCCCCATCCTCCTCCTCCTCTTCCTTCTCCTCCTCCTCCTCCTCACCCTCCTCTCCTCCCCTCTTCCTCCCCCTCCTCCTCCTCTTCCTCCTCCCCTCCTCTTCCCCCTCCTCCTCCTCCCCTCTTCCCCTCCTCCCCCTCCTCCCCTCTTCCCCTCCTCCCCCTCCTCCCCTCTTTCCTCTCCTCTTCTTCTTCCCCCTCCTCCTCCTCCTCTTCTTCTTCCCCCTCCTCCTCCTCCTCTTCTTCCTCTCCCTCCTCTTCCTCCTCTTCCTCCCCATCTTCCTCCTCCTTCCCCTGCTCTCCCCTCTTCCTCCTCTCCTCCTCTTCCTCTTCATTCTCCCCCTTTTCCTCCCCTCCTCCTTTTCCCCTCCTCCTCTTCCACCTCCTCTTCCTCCACCTCCTCCTCCTCTTCCTCCTCCTTCTCTTCCTCCTCCTTCTCTTCCTCCTCCTCTTCCTCCTCCTCTTCCTCCTCTTCTCCTCCTCCCCTTTTAAGCCTCCCCTTCCATTCCATCATTCTCTTTTCCATCCTCCACCTTCTTTTATTCTTTCTTTCTCTTCGTCCTTCTCCATCGTCATTTCTTCATTACTTTCTTCTCTTCTTTCTCCTTCTCCTCTTCTTCCCTTCCCACCGCCTCCCTGTCCTCCCGTTCTTCCTCCTCTCTTTAATCTTCTCTTCTTGCTTCCTCTTCTCTCCTCCTGCTCTTCCTCTCTTCTCTCCTCCTGCTCTTCCTCTCTTCTCTCCTCCTGCTCTTTTCTTTTCTCTTCTTGCTTCCTCTTCTCTCCTCCTGCTCTCCTTCCCCTCCCTCCGCTTATTTATCCTCGTCTCCTTTCTCTTTTCCTTCCTCTTCCTCCTCCTCTTCCTCCTCCTCTTCCTCCTCCTTCTCCTCCTTCTCTTTGTCTTCTTCCCTTTCTCTTCCTCCTCTTTTCCGGTCTCTCTTTCTATTTCTCCCTTTTCCAGCATACCTTGCTCCTCCTCTTCCTCCTCCTCTTCCTCCTCTTCCTCCTCCTATTCCTCCTCTCCTCTTTCTCCTCCTCTTCCTCCTCCTCTTTCTCCTCTTGCTCCTCTTCTTTGTCCTCCTCTTCTTCCTCCTCTTTCTCCTCTTACTCCTCTTCTTTGTCCTCCTCTTCCTCCTCCTCTTTTTCTTTCTCCTCTTCCTCCTCCTCTTTCTCCTCTTCTTTCTCCTCTTCTTTGTCCTCCTACTCCTCCTCTTCTTTCTCCTCCTCTTCCTCCTCCTCCTCCTCCTCCTCCTCTTTCTCCTCTTCTTTGTCCTCCTTCCTAACTATTTTCCTCCTCCTCCTCCTCTTTTTCCCTTTCTGTTCCACTTCCTTTCCATTCTCTTTTTTCTACAATTTTTTCCTCTTTTTTCTCTTCTACTCTCGTTTCTCTCTTTTTCCCCCTATCCTCTCCTTTCCACTCCTCCCACTCCTCTTCCTTCCTCTTCCTCCCTTTCCATTTGTACTTCTCTCTCTTTTGGTTTTACAAAATACCTTCTCATCCTCCTCCTCAAAATACTTCTCATCCTCCTCCTCTTTCTCCTCCTCTTCTTCTCTCCTCCCTCCTCCTTCTCTTCTCCTCCCCTACTTCCTCCTCCTCTTCCTCCTCACCTTCCTCCTCCTCACCTCCTTCCTCCTCCTCTTCTCCTCTCCTACTTCCTCCTCCTCCTCTCCTCCCCTACTTCCTCCTCCTCTTCCTCCTCACCTCCTTCCTCCTTCCTCCTCCTCCTCTTCTCCTCTTCTCCTCTCCTTCTACCTTCTCTTCTTCTCCTCCTCCCATACTTCCTCCTCCTCTTCTCCTCCCCTACTTCCTCCTCCTCTTCCTCCTCCTCTTCCTCCTCCTCTTCCTCCTTATTCACCTTCTCAACCTCCAACCTTACTCTTCCCTTCCCATTTCTTCGTCCACTATCCATCTTCTACTTTTCCTTCCATCTTCTTCCTTCTCCTTCATCCTCTTCTTCCATTCTCTACTTTCGTCTGTCTGGTCCTCGTGTCCTTGGCATCCAAGGTCACATTTTGGGTCATTAGACCCGAGAGAAGGTTACATCTGGGGGACTGTGTGGTCAGTGTGAGCGTAAATTCTTGTATGCCTTAGTCCCTCTTCATTGTTTTCTCTTTTTTCCTCTCCTTTCGCTACCTTTCCCCCGTTTTCTCTCATGTCCTCTTCTTTCTCCCCATTTCCTCTCTTTCCCCCCCCACTTCTCTCCTCTCTTTTTCATTCGTAATTTTCCTCTCTTTTCTCTCCACGGAAACTCTTTAGTTCTTCCTCTCTCTTTTTCTCCATTAGACCTCTGTGTGCGTGGTTCTCTCTCTCTCTACTCTTTTCGGCAAATAATCCATTTTCCATGCTTCTCTCTCATTCCCCCTCCTTCACTCTCTTTCCTTCACTCCTCACTTCATTCACACAACTCCCCCCTCCCCCTCCCCCACCGTCTCCCCCTTGCTAGCTCTCCTCCATTCTCCCCCAATTTTCCTCATCTCCCCTTTCATGTGATATCCTCCTCGATTCTTCTCCTCAACATCTTCCTTCACCCTCTTCTTACCTACCTTGCTTCCCTCCTCCCTCTTCCCTCTCTCTTTCCTTCTTCTCTCTTTTCCTTAACCTCCCTTTTCTCACTTCCTCTCTTATCCCCTCTTCTCCTTTTCCTCCGCCTCTCTCTCACCTACCTCCCTTCTCTCTTCTCTCTTTGCCTTAGGTTCTCTTTTCCCAGTTTCCTTTTCACTCTCTTTTCTCTCTTTTCATTTACCTCTCTTTTACGACTTCTCTTTTCAACTCTACTCCTTATATTCCTCCCTTCTTTCCTCTCTCTTTGCGTTTCTCTTTTCCCAATTTCCTTCTCACTCCCTCCTCTCTCTTGCCCTTTACCTCTCTTTTAAGACTTCCTCTCTTCCTTACATTTCTCCCCTCTCTCCTCTCTCTTTGAGACTTTTCCCAATTTTCTTTCTCTCTATTTCCCCTTTGCCCCCTTCTTTCACATAAGAACATAAGAATGAAGGAGACTGCAAGAGACCATAAAGCCTACACTAGGCAGCTCCATGTCCATTACCACCTATCATCCCCATCCATAAAGTTGTCTAACCGTTTCTTAAAACAACTGATAGTTTCAGCGCTCACTACATGGTTACTAAGTCTATTCCATTCGTTGACCACCCGATTAGTAAACCTGTTCCTTATATTCCTCCCTTTTCTCCCATTCCTCCTCCTCCTCCACCTTCCTCCTTTCTCCCCTGATGCGTCCGAGTGCTTCCCGAGATCAGCCGTATTGACATTCCACGTGCACGCAACGCTCCTCTCCCCGCCTCTCTGTATGTTCGCGGGCGCACTCTCTCCGTCCACTCCTGACACTCCCCCACGCGCCGTGCCGTTCCGTATGCTTGCGTTCACCTTTATTCCTCGCCTCTTTCATCGGTATTCACGTCTTATATGTTTGTTTTATGGTGCCGTCAAGCGGTTTTATTCAGTCAAAGGAAACATCCTTCCTTCAGGCGCAAGAGGTCAAATGTCTTCATCCTTCACTAACTTCTCTCCTTAATGGTTTTCATCCTTACACCCTTTCAGCTCTCGTTCCTTCTCCCACACCCACAATCCTCCACACCACTCCTTTTCCTCCCTCCCCCCCTCTCCCTCCTCCTCTTCTTCCTCTTCTTCCTGCTCCTCCTCATCCAACCGACCTCTACCGGCTTCCGTGAGAGGGAATTAGACAGTCAGGTCTCTCGCGTCGACCTGGAGACTGCAGCATCAAGTCCAGATTATGTGCTAGTTTACATACAGGGTCTCTTGTCGATGAAGGAAATACCAACATAATTGCTATTTCACATACACAGTCACTTTCAATCCTTCCATTGCAATCGACGACTTGTAGTTGCAGTCTAGCTGTTCCCTGATGATTTTATTCACCGGAGGAAAAGAGCTGAAGATATCACTACTTGTCTTTTTAATACTATAGGCGACTTGTAGGTTTCGTCGCGCGCATTCAAATCATACAAAGTCACTTTTAATTCTTCCACTGCTATCGACGACTTATAGTTGCAGTCTAGCTGTTCCCTGACGAATTTATTCACCAGAGGGAAGTCCTCAATGTAGGAAAAGAGCTGAAGATATCACTACTTGTCTTTTCAATACTGAAGGTAGTGAAAATCGTGTATTATGAGTAGAAACAAATGAAAGTTGTACCGGTCGACAAAGGATTTAATTTATTCTTATTTTATAGCAAACAGATATTGCACGATTTAATCTGGTGGTAGTAAAAAAGAAAAAAAAAAAAGACAGAGAGAAACGAATAGATAAAATAATGAATGTAAAATAAACGAATATATAAAGACATACATAGGTGACTGAAGTGAATCGCTAGTAACAGCGAATATCAAACAAATAATTTCCGACATTCGACACAGGATTCGAACCGAGGTGATGGCTTGTCATCGAATGAAACCTGAGTTTGAATCCTGGGCGACTGTCAGAAATTATTTACATGAATAGGTAAATAGGCGAATAGATACTCGTATATTTATATATAAATGAATAATCAGTAAATAAATATACGAATGAGTAAATACACAATCAAGTTGAACAAGATAGAATATAATGGACGCAATCCAGTAGAACAAAATAGGATGTAATGTTATCTGACAAAAGGCAGCAAATAGGAATTTACTTCCAGTCACAACAAAACAAAAAACAACGTCAATACTGATGACGTGCCAGTGACGACAATGGACGTGTGGATCAAAACATGAGTAATAAGTCTGTAATGGCGACGATTCTTAGAACAGTAGTCATTAAAAGAATATCTAGACGAATTTAGAATAGTATTAATGTCGTTAGTGGCATTTTCTGTGGTCTTCTATGTGGTGACAATGATGTCAACAGACACGTACCACTAAATTAATAGAAATAGATTTGGATGCTCGCTATTTGCGGCGGGGTTCGAGGGGACGGCAGTTCGATTTTTTTTTTTTTTTTACCGTCCGATGCTCGTTGGCCTACTGGGTTAGTGCGTCGCTACTTGCGACGGTGGTCGAGGTGACGGGAGTTCGAACCATGCCGCCAGCGCGTTGGACCAAGGACATGGTTGATTAAATTCCATGCTACAGATTCCTATGTAAGGGGTACCGTGCAAGCCTAGTAAAAGGTGTTTCGCTACAGTAAATTGGATCATCATTAGTTTTGGCTCTGGTGGAAAGCGCCGTAAAATAACACAACACTGGTAAAGGGCGGATGCGAGAGTAATAGTAGCCCGTGGGAGTTCCACAAACACGACCAGTTCAGTGACTTCGTGTATCTGAGAGTCGTTGGTACGGTTGATTTTTTTTTAACAAATTAGTATTAAACGTCATTGATCTTGGATCGTCTGAAGTTTTATTATTATTATTATTGTTTAATGTTGTATATCCTGAACATACGGTCCACAAATAGGTAAATCCAGCACTGGATTCTTCGTAATCAATGGGTTGCTACATACACGAATAAAATCACCTGGCGACAGCTAAAATGAAAGGAAAAATGGCACCTAATGCCAAAAGTGATAAACACAAAAATAAATAAATAGATAAATAAAATAAAATAAAGACGACACTGTTGTTTATGTTTAATTATTTTGTTCCGAGGGGTGGTAATAAAGTTATCATTATCTGCTACTTCGCCTGGAAGGATCTGGTTTGTTGGTGAGCCTTGATTTATTATTCGATCATCTATTATCCATTCATTTACGTCGCCAAATGCAGCGTTATTGTCCATCGTTCGGGTGCATTTGATTTTGAGATTTATTCCGAAATGTTTCGTTCGATTTCACACCGAAAGAGATCAAAACGAGATGATAAGCAGTAAAAAAAAAAAAAAAAAAAAAAAATATATATATATATATATATATATATATATATATATATATATATATATATATATATAATCATAAAAATAAGAGAAACTCAATTTGAAAATGAAATAAACGCAAAATAACTGTTGATTATTGGAAGCAATACATAAATGCACTCTAGTTCAGTGGTAAAGTTAGACTCACTTTATGGCAAGAATCAATCAGCAGAGGCTGTTGCCATAAACTGCGCTTAACTTTTCTCAGACTTCATGAAACAGATTACAGTCAAGCTGCAGAGGCTGAATGCATTAGGTTGGCAATGATTTGGCAACACTTTAGCAGTGACATATTTCATGAACAAAGCCCGTGTATTGCGTATACCCTACTTTATGTACAAGTATGTGCAATAAGGGTGAATATATCCAACCTTGAACAACAAATCCACTTTATTCCATAGAAAAATGCTATATCATGATTTTTGGAAAACAGTGAGGTAGCCCATGTCAGTACACTATACAGCCAACCGAACACCGGCTCAGATTCAGGTTTAATCATAACTGGAACAGGAACGTGTAGGCGAAGTTTTATCATTGGCTTTTCACGTCCATAACCTATCGATTGACTGACGGGGAAGACATGGGGCAGGTAGGGATGGGTCGTCGGTGTTGGGTTGGATGCAGAGTTTACTAACGTGGGCTTTCGCACTGTTTTTGAAATATCATGACATCTCGTTTTGCTATAGAATAAAGTGGGATTGTTTTTCGATTCGAAATGTATTTCCAAAGTTTGTTGGTGAAGTTCGTGTACATACTGTATATATATATATATATATATATATATATATATATATTATATACATGTGTGTGTGTATAAACATATATATATATTTATGTGTGTATACATAGATATATATGTATATATATATATATATATATATATATATATATATAATGTATATACATGGAATTCATTTGTCCTTGCACGTTCTCGAAAATCCTTTTGTACCCTTGAACAGTGAGGAAACCGGCAGAAATGACAAAAACTCGTATAAGAACAAATAATTACAGTCAGATGGAAAGTGCAGCCTTCACCTCAAAACGCCACAACAGGACTGCAGTTGACTCAAATATTTAATTCTGGCTGGTAATAGGTGATTCTTCCTGGGGCCAAGGGAAAGCTCGCGCGTTCGGTGAGATTGAGAAGTCGTCCTTGACCTCTCCTCTTCCTCCTCCTCCTCCCCTCTTCCTCCTCCTCTTCCTCCTCTTCCTCCTCCTCCTCCTCTCAGCTCCTCTCTTTCTGCCTCTCTCTCCCTCCCTCCCTCCATGACTCTGTCTCACCTGCTCTCTCTCTCTCTCTTTCTCTCTCTCTCTCTCTCTCTCTCTCTCTCTCTCTCTCTCTCTCTCTCTCTCTCTCTCTCTCTCTCTCTCTCTCTCTCTGTTGTGTTTTAGTTACGTTTGCCCTTGATTGCAGTTTTTGTTCTTCCGTCAGTAGTTATGTCATTTCACTACTTACACACACACACACACACACACACACACACACACACACACACACACACACACACACACACACACACACACACACACACACACACACACACACACACACACACACACACATATTTTTTCTTACCTATACCTAACATAACTTAGCCCAACGTAGCCTAACGGAACCTAATGTAACCTTACCTAACCTAACCTCACCTAACCTTACCTAACCTATCCTTATCAAACCTAACCTAATCTAACATATCTTATCAAACTTAACCTGACATAACCTAACCTAACCTAACCTAAATCATACTATCTTTCCTTCTTCTTTCTTATCTTTCTACTTAGATCATCTCTTCCACTTTACTTCTCGTTGCGAATCCGTGGCACCTCGGTAGACCCGTGTTTATGGATTGCTGTTGCTCTACTGTACGCACATCCTTTTCCTTACATCGCCCTTGGAAAAGAGATAAATTCATCGGATCTCCTCTCCTCTGTTTAATTTTTGGCCGGCAGGTTTAGGAAAAGAATTGCTTTCCAGCAATTTTTTTTTTCTAAGTATTTCTTTTTTTGGTATCATAGTTTATTTCTGCACGGGCTGGGTCGAGTCTGTTATTGTTTTTTTTTTCAAAACGTGTTTTAAATGTACCGTTTTTTTTAAACTAGTAAGTCTGGTACCAAGAGCATACAAAACATATAAATGAATATATATGAGATGGATTGAACTCAAACTTTCGTGTATGTGTAACTCGAGCATACAGATATATAAGAAAAATTGCGCTCAACTTAAATCTCTCTTGATGGTGTATTGGTCTAGTCACTCGGCACTGGTAACGTTCTCGCCGCATGAGGTTCGAGACCTCGGGGGTACCACGTTTCAATTCCTGCATGCACCTAGATGGCTTAGAATTAGTGTGCATTGTTGTTGATATATATATATATACATATATATATATATATATATATATATATATATATATATGTATATATATACATATATACTTGTTGTAAGTGGAATAGAAAACACAGGAGTCTTAGTCTTGAGTTTATTCCTGACTAGTTTCGCAGGTATGCTTTTTCAAAGGAATATGACAGAAGCATACCTGCGAAACTAGTCAGGAATAAACTCAAGACTAAGACTCCTGTGTTTCCTATTCCGCTTACATCAACCTGTCAGAATGTCTCAACAAATATATATATATATATATATTTGGATGATGGAGAACATAAACACAGGGGAAGGCTCGGAACCCTAAACACTAACGTTTCGTTCGCGTAGAACTTCTTCAGAGAGTGCATGTAGAACTGCAGTTGAAGTTTATGTACTAAATCTAATTATCTTTTCGGACACTTGGGAAAGGTCGTTTTTCTGGCGTGTTTTAGAATTAAAATACTAGTTTCTTTAGCTAAATTGATAAACCCTCCTCGATGATTCGATGAATTATTAGTTGAAATATAATGCTGATTCAACAATTCTTCTAGTGAATTTATCAAAACCTTTATGTAGCACTTCAGCTTCTCTCCAGTTTGGTAAATGATCGAATATTTCCGCATGAACTACTAAAGAATTAGATGTCCCTATGTGCTTTTATGTCATTTTTTTTTTATGTTCATAAATTCTTTTTTCTAATCCTCTTGACGATTCGCCAAAATAAGCCATTGAGCAACTATTGCACGGGATTTTGTATACGACGCTGTTTTCGGAATTGGTTCTCTTTTCAGAAGTCTTTATTAAATCACCTATCCTCTTGTTAGTTATTTTAGCTATGTTTATACCTAATTTTATTAAATATTTGTCTATTATTGGTGACATTTCTGAGCCAGGTACTGATATAAAATTTGTATTATTTTTATTTTTATCATTTCTCTCTTTCTTTCCGCGATTGTAAATATTTATTGCTTTTCTTTTTGTTCTTTTCAACATTCCCTCTGGATATCCAAGTTTGTCAAAGGTTTTCATAATGTAATCAAATTCGCCTTCTAGGTATTCATTACTATAGATTCGTAGTGCCCTGAGAAAAAATCCTATTACTATACCACTCTTTGTTCTATCATCATGTGCGGAGAAGTAATGTACTAAATCCTCTTTGTTTGTTTCCTTTCTGTATACTGAGCGAAAGTTACAGTTTTTCCCCACTCGTCGTATTAAACGTATCTAGGAAGGGCAATTGTCCGTTTTGTTCCTCTTTCTTACGGTGAACTGAATATCGCTGTTGACCGCGTTAAGCATTCTCACTTTATTAATTACATTGGTGTTTTCGGGGATGATTGCGAGGACATCGTCTACATATCTAAACCAGTATGAACATATATATATATATATATATATATATATACATATATATATATATATATATATATATATATATATATATATTATGTTGTCGAGCATAAAAAATGCGCACATTCACCACTTTCATTGGTAGGTTGATGATCTTTTCTTTCATATATTTTCAACTTTTTATAACTTTATAGCTTTTTCAAAAATTAGAATAAAGATTGCAATATCACTGTTTAAAGCCTTTGGTTAGGTTAGGGTTAGTTAAGCTAGATTAGGGTTAATTTAGGATTGAGATGAATTATGGTTGTGTTAAGCTATTTTAGAGTTAAGTTAGGATGAAGATGAATTAGGGTTAGGTTGATATAGGATTAAATTAAACTAGGAATAAGATAGATTAGGGTAAGGTTAAGCTAAGTTAGGATTAAGTTAAGCTAAGATTAGATTAGGTTAGGTTAGGTTTGGTTAAACTATGAGTTAGGGTTCCAATAGGTTAGGATTAGGCTTGCTTAGGGTTGAGGCAAGGGTTGACTTAGGTTAGGGTTAGGTTAGGTTAACTTGTGTTAAGATTAGGCTAGGTTAGGGTTGAGGCAAGGTTAGGTTAAGGTTAGAGTTAGGTTAACTAAGGTTAGATTAACTTAGGTTAGATTAGAGTTAGGGTAGGGTAGTACAGAGACCGAACGAGGTGGCAACGATCGCTGTTGACACGGTGAGGACCCGGGTTCGAATCCAGAAACTACAGTTGCCTTGAAAGCCCTAATACATAGGGCAAAGGTGACGACAGAAGAATGGACGTGGGATAGGAGCATCCTCACTTATATTACCACTATTCTCTCTATTTTTGGCTTAAACCACACAAAGATAACATCTGATATTTTTACCAGCATTATTTTGAAATAAAACAATAAATAATAAATAAATAGATATATAAATGAATAAACAAATAAAAACGTTTCATGGACTTTTATGTGGTATATGACAAAGTTGAATTCATACAAGGGATTTCTTGACCTGCACATATTGTCAACTTTCATTTTATTTTGTGTGTGTGTGTGTGTGTGTGTGTGTGTGTGTGTGTGTGTGTGTGTAGAATCTCGTCGTCTCATGCGTGTGTGGGTGTTCTGATATCTGTGGAATGATAAATCAACTTTGTTCTCAGATTTCATTTCCTCTGTAAAGCATTTTTCTTCTCAAAATTTTTCATTCTAAAGTGAATCCCTTTTCCAAAATCAACGCCAGAACACATAAACACACAGTATGTGTATGTGTGTGTGGGTGTGTGTGTGTGTACTTCACCATGGTCTTGGATCACGTGTTGGACTCATGATCGACAGCTACTACCTTCCCGGAGGAGAGCTCAGAGCTCATGTAAGACCGATCGATGGGTAATGCTGTAACTTCACCTGCACCCACGCAGCGCAGCGATACTGAAATTATTTCAGCCCTGGACGGGATTCGAACTCGGACCGCTGTAGTGGTGGCCGCGATCGCTACCACTGCGCCATCGAGTCGTGTGTGTGTGTCACCATAATCTTGGATCACGTGCTCCACTTGTGATTGACAGTGATTATGTTCCAGATGAAAGGTCATAGAGTTCGATCTATGGATTATGTTGTCACTTTACACATGATATACACCCACTCCCTTGCCCATGGGGGACAGTAACGGTGTTAGTATTATTGGAATTTTCATGCTGTGAACGAGGCATGAACTCTGTTTTACAATACGGCAGCCCTCGAAACTAAATACAACTCCATCAAACTGTGTGTGTGTGTGTGTGTGTGTGTGTGTGTGTTTATGTGTGTGCGTATGCATACGCGTGTGTGACCGTGT
>NC_134792.1:56763539-56768539 GCF_046742065.1 Oratosquilla oratoria | reverse complement strand
TCTAAGAACATTTGAACACTGTCTAACATTCATATAGGTATACAATCTCTTAGTTCATCACTAAGCTTTGCTATATATGACGGAAAGATAATTTGATATTTGGATATTTGAGAACTAAAATATTGCAACCGAAGTCGTTTTTACTTGAACGAATTTTGATCAGTGGACAGTGGTGAGCCCCATGGAAGACCGGTGTGATGACGCCTTTAGCAAAATCACTGCACACGATCCCCCCCCCCCCCGGCGAATGGTCCTGTAGCACTAAGGCCTGATGACCTTTGTAGTTATCCATCAAACGTAGAATACGAGTGTATCAAGGATCTTTGACTTGCCCTTTAACTCTCCATATAACTTAGTCAAACACCGAACATACCATCATATGGCCAGGTGACGGAATGACAGAAGGAAGCCGATGTATTTCATGGGACGATCGACTTAGATTCCTTCCACGGAAGAACGCTCGAAATTGTGCAGGAATTAAAGGGTAGTGATGATGATAATAACGTGTTTATTGAGTTTACAGTGATACACTGACAATGTACAGTTTGAGTTCATTTTAGGATTAGACTAAACCGAGTTGATAATGTGGATGAAATGTCCCTGTTCTTGTAGCGGTCAGTCCTCGGTTCTTTGATGGGCGCAAGTTTGTTGTTGTACCTGGTAGGGTGGCGTGGTAGATCTTCCCCAAACTTGGTGATGAGAAGGTAAGAGGTAGGGACTATTTATGGAAATTTTTACATATATCTTTGACTCGTTAAGATTAGACAACTTGATGGATGGGGAATGACAGGTGGTGATGGATATGGAACTGCCTTGTGTAGGCCTTATGGTCTCTTGCAGTCTTCTTCATTCTTATGATCTTATGTTCTTATTCCCTAAACATTTATCTTTGACGTCTTAGGCTGTAGGAAAAAATGGCTCATGATCAAGTAACCCACTTTCGGTCGATTGGATGAGATTAATTTTCCATACGATTTCCGAAATTGAATTAAAAAAAAAAAAAAAAAAAATCGAAAATCCAATTTATTTAGATATAATTCCTGTAAACGGTTTATATCAATTGGTAAAAGGTAACCTGATATTATCACTATTTCTTCCTTTTCGTCTAGTTTAATTCATGATAAGTTTTAGAACCAGGGGAACGATCGTGTAAGACAAAGTGAAAAAGGTCTTCTGTTTTGTAAGGATTTGATTAGCTTACGCGCAGAGACGCAGGCGACACAGGAGACGCAGGCGACACAGGTGACGCAGGCGACACAGGTGACGCAGGCAACACAGGAGACGCAGGTGACACAGGAGAAGCAGGCGACACAGGAGACGCAGGCGACACAGGAGACGCATGCGACACAGATGACACAGGAGACGCAGGCGACACAAGAGACGCAGGCGACACAGGTGATCCAGGCGACACAGGAGACGCAGGCGACACAGGAGACGCAGGCGACACAGGAGACGTAGGTTACACAGGAGACGCAGGCGACACAGGAGACACAGATGACACAGGCCACACATGAGACGCACGTGACACAGGAGACGCAGGCGACACAGGAGACGCAGGTGACACAGGAGACGCAGGTGACACAGGAGACGCAGGCGACACAGGAGACGCAGGTGACACAGGAGACGCAGGCGACACAGGAGACGCAGGCGACACAGGAGACACAGGTGACACAGGAGACGCAGCCGACACAGTCGACACAGCACAGACCAAAACCAGACTTCCTGTTCCTTAATTGAAGTACAGTTTGATCTTCTCATCTGAAATACTTGTACATGTACTATTTCAGTTTTTCAGGTGAGAGAGAAGTTCAGACAGTATTTCAGTTCAGCAACAGGAATTCTGTCTTTCTTCTGTGCTGTGTCGCCTACGCTTTAGGATAGGAAGGATTCTAGGATAACATTCAGTTTATTACAATTCTCTCTTAATCTCTGTTTAAAACGTCAAAAAGAAAGGAAATCTAAAGTTTCCCTAATTATAGTGTCACTTATTATGTTCCTAATTTTCCTAATTACTTAATTATAATTGGGATATTATATCATACCCTTATTTGGTAAAGAAATTATTGTTGCGTTCTTAGTTATTGAGTACTGTTCCAAGTCAGTTTTTGATTTGATAGTACGTTGGTTTGTTCGTGTAAGGATTCTGTCATTAGGATTTTATCTAGATATTTCATGCATTGATTCATCTACCTTCTATTTGATCTCTTAGTAATTATGAAAATTTTTCTATGAAAATCCCAACAACCATAGACTTTATTCAGATTAAGATTTTTTTTTTTTTTTTTTTTTTTTTTTTGGGGGGGGGCCAAGAACAACGGAATTACCCTAATTCGGTATTATAAGAGAAGGGAGGGTTATGAGTTTCGGTGCTATTCTTAAAAAAAAAAATTCTTTCCTTATATAAATCTTGTATAAATCCTTGGAAGGAAAAGATCTATATAAAGAAAGATTTTCTTTCTTTAAGAATACCACCGTAAGATTCTCACTATGGTATTCTTAAAAAATTCTTTCCTTATATAAATCTTTCCCTTCCAAGAATTTATATAAGGAAAGAATTTTTGTAAGAATACTACCGAAATTGCTCGACGTTATAATAGAACGCTTGTTTTTCTTCAATATTATGGTTCTCTAAACAAAATTTCTATCCTTTGTGATCTATCTAGATATTTTTTTTAAGTATTCTCCATTACTTCAGAAGTTTATAAAACAGTGGCTACACATTTAAGAGTAAATTTCCAATAAACATTATATTGTGGCGGTCGACATTTGATGCTGTGTGTAAACATTTAGTTGTTGACTTAATTCCTTTTGCCATTCTAATAATTTTGATTTTATTTGTAATTTCTTACTTCTAGATAGGTAATTTTTTTCACATATTTGAATATCTTCTATACTGAATTTCTATACTGATTTTTATGTGTAATGAATAATCTCAATCTTTGGTTATTTTTTATAATTTCTTTAATATTTTCGTTCCATTCAGACTAAATGTCGTACGAAAATATCTCCATTTGATACTTATCAGTATTTGAATCAAAGAATTACTTTTACATAATCATATTGCAAGTATTGGCCTATTTAGTTACGAAATCTATTTGACTATAGTCAGTCCTTAATACAATTGTACATTCTCCGTTTTCTTTCACGAGACTAACTCCACAAAAGTAGAACGAAATCAATTTAAATCTTGCAGAGAAACCCTTCTTGCAGTCAAAAGTTTCACCTTGAGGGCCATTGATCAGGAAGCTGAAATGTGTCGGTCATATTAGGTATTTGACCTGAAGTTTGACCTGAAGCGTGCCACTAACGTGAAATAGATTAATCTGTGCGGTTTCCTCTGGTCTCAAAAATCAGGAGAGACGCCAAAAAAAAAAAAAAAAAAAAAGGAAAAGAAAGAAAAAAGAAAGAAAAAAAAAAGAATCGAGGTTTTGCATGACATCTGGTCACGTATCACGGCTGAATGTGTTCTCTTCAGATGCAACCGGAGATTTGGAGAAGGCACAGCGGCTGTGTATATATATATATATATATATATATATATATATATATATATGCATATATACATATATATGTATGTATGTATATACATATATATGTATATATATATGTATATGTATATACATATATGTATATATATACATATATACATATATGTATATATATACATATATATGTATATATATATGTATATATGCATATATATGTGTATATATATATATATATATATAATATATATATGGAGAGAGAGAGAGAACTTTTTAATTACTGTGTATGTGTGTGTGTGTACGTGTGTGTGTGTGTATGTGTGTGTGTCTCACTGTGATGCCCACCCTCATTCCATTTTCGTTTTTCTTTCCCCTGAGTCTGTGAGGGACGCTCTTCTCTGCTTAGTTTAGGTAAAAAAAAAAGTTAGAAAAGTTCTGGATTTACAAGTGGCGGTTTTGCAATTGACAATCAGCGGAGTACCCTCTTGACTGGATTAGAAAAAAAAAAATTGTGTACACGTTTTATGGATTTGTCTTGGGCCATTTCTTGGTATGGGGTATTTTTGTCACTCTAACTTTACTTTGGCGGTAAAGAGAATTTTCTTGTGATTTTCTTTGAGCACATTTTGAACACCGTGTCGATATATATGTATATATATAATATATATAAATTCAGGCCAAGTAATATTTCTAATTAATATATCACTCTCCCCCCCTCAAAAAACAACAACAACAAAAACAGAGAAATAAGCAGGGACATAAGAAAAACAAGAAGAAAAGAAATAGGAAAAGAAACAAGAAAAGAAAGAAAATTTATAACCTCCAAGCCACCCCGGTTTACGACCAAATATGCTTCGGTTTGCGTCGCCAAGAGAGCTGCATAAACACGCGCCGTGTTGCGCGGCGGTGGCGGTGGTGGTGCGCCTTATGGTCTGCATCTCGTTCGCTTGCCCTTAAAGTTATTGTTATCATCATCATTGTTATTGTTTTTACTATTATTATTATTATTATTATTATTATTATTATTATTATTATTGTTATCATTATTATCATTATTATAATTATTATTATTATCATCATTATTATTGGTTTTACTATTATAATTATTATTACTATTATTAATATTGTTATTATCATCATTATTATTATTATCAGTTATTTTTGTTATTATTATTATCATTGTTATTATTGTTGTAATTATTATTATTATTATTAATATTGTTATTATTATTATCATTATTATTATTATTATTGTTATTACTATTGTTATTTTATTATTATTTTATTAATCATCATCATCATTATCATCATTATCATCATCATCATCATCATCATCATCATCATCATCATCATCATTATCATCATCATTATCATCATCATTATCATCATCATCATCATCATCATCATCATCATCATCATTATCATCATCATTATCATCATCATTATCATCATCATTATCATCATCATTATCATCATCATTATCATCATCATTATCATCATCATTATCATCATCAT
>NC_134792.1:56753539-56758539 GCF_046742065.1 Oratosquilla oratoria | reverse complement strand
TGGGCAATTCTAGAATGAGCTATTAACAGTGATTTTTTTTAGTTAGTCTGTGTGAAAATGAGTGTGTGCGTGAATTAACACAAACGGTGCATATACAGTATGGATACATAAAAGAAATTGTGTGTGCATGCACATGTGTAATTACATATGGATATATGTTACAGTAAGAACACGTACCTAGGGGTTACGCGTAATCCCTGAATGTTTATTCAGTGAATACGCGTAATCTCCGTTTCACTAACCGTTTATTCAGTGAATACGCGTAATCCCCGTTTCACTAACCTAACCTAAACAAACCTTAGGTTAGGTTAGGTTAGGTTAGGCTCGGTTAGGTTAGGTTTGGTTAGGTTAGGTTAGGTTAGGTTAGGTTAGGTTAGGTTAGGTTAGGTTAGGTTAGTGAAACGGGATTACGCGTATTCACTGAATAAACATTCAGGAATTACGCGTAATCCCTAGGTACGTGTTCTTACTGTAACATATATATGTATTTGTTTCTAGAATAAGATTTATATGCCACATCAGGATTTTAGAGATATCTAGGTGGGGCATAGCCATAGAAAGGCTGGGAACTACTAGTCCAAGGTACGAAGGATGCTGGGACGATAGATTGATCTTACATCCAAACGAAAATCTCCCTATGACACTAATTTTTTTTTTTTTTTTTTTTTTTTTTTTTTTTTTTTTTTTTTTTTTTTTTTTTTTAAGGAAGAGCGTATGGGACAGCGCTAACGAAACAATTTATGGAAACTAAAACTGCAGAAAATCTCTATACACATACCGGGTCTATATATACAAAGAACGCACCGAACAAAGACTGTGAGGCTGTGAGCATGGTAAGACACACACTGCCGTAAGTCTGTTGGATGCTGTTGTGACACGTAGATGTATCTTGAAAAGTAGAGATAACAAACAAACAATCTTAACTACGATAATCATCATCAGCGACCTAAAATTAGTCGGAAATTGTTACTCCGATCTCGGGAGGGTTTTGGTTGTTCACCATTGTTATTCTGAAACAGAACAAATGAGTTTGAAGAACATGGTCGAAGCACAGGGCACGTGTCAAGAGATTCATATAAAGATTCAAAGAAACAAGAAATGAACATTCATGATTAAAGTAAGAAGAAAAGAGAAGAAAAACAAAAAACGGAAAAAAAGGAGATTGCAAAGTCGAATGAAAAAGAAACGAAAATGTCACGTGGATACATAAAGAAAAATATGAAAATAATGGACAAAATGCAGCGAAGAAGAATGTGTGTGTATGCATGTGTATGCGTATATGTGTGTGTGTATGTGTTTATGTGTGTGTATGTATATGCGTATTTGTGTATGCGTGTATACATATATATATATGTATATATATAATATAATATAATGTGTGTGTATATGTGTATATATATGTGTGTATGTATATATATATATATGTGTGTGTGTGTGTGTGTGTGTTTGTGTATATATATATATATATAGTATGTGTGTGTGTGTATGTATCTGTGTGTTAATGTGTCTGTGTGCATATGTGCATATACATAATCGGAGATGATTCTCTGTGGAACAAGCTTCAGCATAAATCATGTTTGCATCACAAATAAATAGATAAATGAATGAATAAAATAAACAAAATTATTAGGTAACTCAATGAAAATATCCGTAAAAGTAATATTAGAATGAATCATATTAAAATACTGGAAAAGCTTACTGATTCTTGTATACACGATACGTTCACAAATACATCGCAAAAACATTTGGGAAAAACAAAATCATAATAAGAATGAAGACTGCAAGAGACCTTACGGCCTACACTAGGCAGTTCCATGTTCATTACCACATGCCATCCCCATCCATAAAGTTGTCTAATCTTCTTTTAAAATAACCGATAGTTTCAGCGCTCACTAATTGTTTACTAAGTCTATTCCATTCGTTGACCTCTCTATTAGTAAACCAATTCTTGCCTATTTCCTTCTTAAATGTAAATTTGTCCAATTCAAATCTAAGTCTATATTCCATATATTCTAAATTACTAAGACTTTCCATTTGTTAGCCTCTCTATTGGTAATCCAATTCTTGCCTATTTCCTTCTTAAATCTAAATTTGTCCAATTTAAACCAAAATCTATATTCCATCTTCTAAATTTGTCCAATTTAAATCTAAGTCTATATTCCATCTGTTCTAAATTACTAAGTCTATTCCATTCGTTAACCAATCTATTGGTAAACCAATTCTTGCCTATTTCCTTCTTAAATCTAAATTTGTCCAATTTAAATCTAAGTCTATATTCCATTTGTTCTAAATTACTGAGTCTATTCCATTTGTTAGCCTCTGTATTGGTAAACCAATTCTTGCCCATTTCCTTCTTAAAATCTAGATTTGTCCAATCTAAATCAAAGTCTATATTCCATCTATTCTAAATGGTGATTGGATGCATGGCGAGCGTATAGGGGCACGAAAAACTCAAAACAGCGTGAGAATATTTACTGTTAGACCATAAGCCGGCAAAGGGCAGTAACCAATAAATAACCAATAAAGAAATAAATAAATAAATGAATAAATAAATAAATAAATAATTTAACAAAGTAAATGAATGTGCCAATCACAGTAAAGTAAATAAATATATAAATAGATTAATAGATAAATAAATAAATAATATGATTAAATGAATGTGTTCAATCACAGTAGTTAAGGTGAATAAATAGACAAATAAATGGATTAATGAATAAATAGATAAATGAGAATAGTAATGATAACACCAATGATAACAGATAATTGAAATTAGATAAGAAAAGGAGCTAAGAAGCGTACGGCAGGAGTTGCCTAACTGAAGCCGAAGTCGATATATTTGCTTTGAACTGCTGGGGCAGATAGCAGTTACTGTCCATAATTGGATGTCTAGTGCGGGATTCGAACCCACAATTAAGCGAATGTGAGATCAGTACGAATTTCCGGTGACGTCATTGGACTAAGTAAAGAAGTAATTTTTAGTTTTCCTTTTGTACATACATACATACATACATACACCAAAGGCTTTTTTCCCCCTTATAAGTGAGGTAGCCAAAAAACAAAGGCATATAAATCACTCCCACCCATTCCATCCCTATCACACACCACTCCCCTCCACCCTCCTCCCTCCCTCTTATCTTGGCACCTCCTGGATGACGGGTCATCCCTGCATCTTGTCCACTGCCCTGGATCAGCAGCAGTGTCGCAAGACACAGCACATCCACAGCAAGGCCGCTTCAGCTGAACAAAATAATTTGGTATTTTCGAATCTGCGAAATACTTCGCCCAAGGAACGAAGTTACAAAGGATTACAAAGGCGGAGCATGCCGACAGGAGACCTTTTGGTCCATAACTAGGTCGGATGCGAAAAAAATATATATAATAATGATAAAACCCCCCCACAAAAATTATAATAACATAAATAATAATAAATAGAATTAATGCATAGGTATAGTTAAATAATAAACAAACAGGTAAATAGTAAATAATGACAAATTGACAGACAGATAATAATAAATGAAAACCAAGCAATTAATGAACAAACAGACAAATAATAATGATGTTCACTTAAAACACGTCAGCAAGACGGTCCGACTCGATACGGGCAAGCGTGGCGGCGGACTCTGTCGACCAGAGAGAAGGATGAAAGAGCCAAATTTGGAAAGATCGATGACGATGGATTCATGAGTAACAAATCGAGCCATTTTCCCCGTAGGAAATGGTCAGATGGTAGCAGGAGAGGTTGGGGAAGAGGAGAAGGAGGAAGAGGAGGAGGAGGAAGAAGAGGAGGAAGAGGAATACGAAGAGGAGGAGGAAAAGAGAGAAGAAAAGGACGAAGAAGAGGAATATGAAGACGAGGAAGAGGAAGAGAAAGAAGAAAAGGAGGAAGAAGAGGAATATGAAGAGAAGGAGGAGGAAGAAGAAGAGGAGAAGGAAGAGGAATACGAGGAGGAGAAAGAGAGAGAAGAAGAGGACGAAGAAGAGGAATATGAAGACGTGGAGGAGGAAGAAGAAGAGGAGAAGGAAGAGGAATACGAGGAGGAGGAGGAGGAAGAGAAAGAAGAAAAGGAGGAAGAAGAGGAATATGAAGAGGAGAAGAAAGAGGAGAAGGAAGAAGAAGAAGGGGACAAGGAGGGAGAGGAATGCGAGGAGAAGGAGAAAGAAGAGAAGGAGGAAGAAGAAGAAGAGGAGGAGGAGGAGAAGGAAGAGTAGGAAGAGAAAGAAGAGAAGGAGGAAGAAGAGGAGGGTAAGGGTGAAGGTAATGAGGAGAATGATGACGAGGATGAGAGGATGAAAGAGTTGGAAAAGAAGAGGAAGAAGAAGAGAAGAAGGAAGAGGAGGGTAAGGATGGAGTAATGAAGAGGATGAGGATGGGAAGATGAAAGAGTGGGAAAATAAGAGGAGGAAGAAGTAAAGGAGGAGGAGGATGATGATAAGGATCAAGGTAATGAAGAGGAGGATGAGAATGAGGAGGGGAAGGAGGAAAAGTGGGAGAAGAGGAGAAAGAAGAAGAGAAGGAGGAGGAAGGTAAGGATGAAGGTAATGAAGAGGAGGATGAGAAGGAGGAAGAGTGGAAGAAGAAGGAGGAGGAGGAGGAGGAGGCAAAGCAGGAGAGAAGAAGGAAGAGAGTGGTATGGATAAAGGTAATGATGATAATGAGGAGGAGAAGGAGGAAGAGTGGAATAAGAAGAAGGAGGAGGAGGAGGAGGCAAAGCAGGAGGGAAGAAGGAAGAGAATGGTATGGATAAAGGTAATGATGATAATGAGGAGTAGAAGGAGGAAGAGTGGAAGAAGAAGGAGGAGGAGGAGGAGGTAAAGCAGGAGGGAAGAAGGAAGAGAATGGTATGGATAAAGGTAATGATGATAATGAGGAGGGAAAGGAGGAAGAGTGGAAGAAGAAGGAGGAGGAGGAGGAGGCAAAGCAGGAGAGAAGAAGGAAGAGAATGGTATGGATAAAGGTAATGATGATAATGAGGAGGAGAAGGAGGAAGAGTGGAAGAAGA
>NC_134792.1:56746039-56748539 GCF_046742065.1 Oratosquilla oratoria | reverse complement strand
GCCCTGGGTCAGAAGCAGTGTCGCAATAAAAATGATAATAATAATAATATTAATAATAATAATAATAATAATAATAATAGAAGAAGAACATCATTATCATCACTATTATCATCATCATCAGCATCAGTCATCATCTTCTTCTTCTTCTTCTTCTTCTTCTTCTTCTTCCATCTTCCTCAGAAGGCCAACTGGAGGGCCAGGGAGGTCGCGGCACCTTCAGGGGTGGGATGCTGTGCTCAGGTCCAGCAGTGCCACAAGGTTCTTCTTCGGAAGAAGAAGAAGAAGAAGAAGAAGAAGAAGAAGAAGAAGAAGAAGAAGAAGAAGAAGAAGAAGAAGAAGAAGAAGAAGAAGAAGAAGAAGAAGAAGAAGAACCTCTTTGAGCTTCTGAAGAACTCCTGAAGGTGTCTTGCGCTTCCACTCCACCTCCATCCCTCTGCATACTCCTACAGACAGAATAACCTGACCCATGGTACATAAAAGTGATGTGAATATGTCTATTGTTGATGAGTGTTCGATGTATGGTCATATACATTAATCCTCAGAGAGCGTAAGTCATTTTGTAAAGAAATTCGTATTCGTACAACTACAGTGGGAATATATGTTTAGTTCTGATGTACCATAGCTTAGTTCTGGTGTCCGTAGTATGACACACACACGCGCGCGCACACACGCACACACACACACACACACACACACACACACACACACACACACACACACACACACACACACACACACACACACACACACACATTGGTAGTTTGGTTTTGTGCTCGACGAAGGAATATCGACGCGACAAGGGAAATGGTTCCGTCATTAATTAATTGCACATGGGCGTCGGTACTGGCTCCCGTGACGAAAAGAGATCTCGCTGTTGGCTGGAGATGGACTAAAGACTTGATGAGGAGATCGTAGAAGGCCTTAGCTTTCTTTATATATGATGGAATGTATTGAAATGTAACGAAATAACTGTACAACAGAAGCCATCGTGAATTGAATGCTGATTTCAGTTCTCTCTCTCGTGCGGATTGATTAAAAAGTATTTTGGTTTCCTCAAACTTCTGCATTGTGTGACCGTTCCATTGTTGTTTATGAAGGCGTTCTTGTTCAACTTTGGATTTTTGGTGGTGACACTTTGAGTGATGATTTAGGTCTCCTTTTAAAGAAGAGAGACGAGAGGATTTTCGACTTAGGAATGTATGTTGTATGGTCAGTGCGTACTCTATCAAGAGTTGTTGAAACCCCAGAAACACGAGGGTATTCATACACAACATTGCTTTCTCACAGGTTTCCGAAGTCATCTGACAGGTATTGCCTCATCACTAAAGAATATATAAAATAGTTTACATTGAATATTATATAATTCTCATTCGTTGGTTTGTAGGTTCATTTGGTTAAGTCCGTGAAGCAATTTTCTTCTAAACATTTTTTTTTTTTTTTTTTAGGGCAAAGATTTCATGAACGCATTAATAAAAAGGACTTATAGTTCGAATATATATATATATATATATATATATACATATATATATATATATATATATATATATATAAACTATATATATATATATATATAGATACATTGTGTGTGTGTGTGTGCACACATATTTGTGTATTTAGGGAGCAAGTTTTCCTTTAAACATATTTGGCTGGGGAATACAGCAGTGTCTGCATTAAACATGCCGGATCATGTAGTATAATATTTGTTCACTGGGGTAGCAAGTTTTCCTGTAAACATATTTGGCTCCACATCCATCCCCACTTCATATATAAGATACTCGACCACTAGATCATTGGTTGTAGACCTTTATTAGTGCCCGTACTCCTTGACACCTAAAAAAAAAAAAAAAAAAAAAAAAAAAAAAATAATAATAATAATAATAATAATAATAATAATAATAATAATTATAATAATAAATAATAATAATAATAATAATAATAATAATTATAATAATAATAAGAAAATAACCCCCATGTAATATGAATACAATTCAAACATATGGAAAGAATTAGTGATACTAACCTTGCTTTGATTTCTCATTGTAAATATACATTACCAATGCACTGGCTGTCAGTGCCCGGTACCCTTGACATCTTAAAATAAATAAATAAATAAATAAATAAATGAATAAATAAATGAATTCTCGTACCCCCTTCTATTATAAATACAGTGGAAATATATGAAAAGGATTAGTGATACAAACCTTGCTTTGCTTTCTCATTGTAAATATACTGTACCATTGCACTCGATGTCATGTCTCGTACCCCCAGGTTCAAGGTACAGGTACCCCAGGTTAAGAAGGAACCACTGTACCAGACTTAGCAGACGAATCAGAGGAGGTTTACACGGTCGAACGCGGTTCGACAGACACGTGTTTAAAGTGATGTGTGAACGTGTAAACGGGGTATTTGGTTGTCGAACACGTTGGTTAAACCCCAAATACCCCGTTCACACGTTCACACATCACGTTAAACACGTGTCTGTCGAACCGCGTTCGACGAA
>NC_134792.1:56731039-56736039 GCF_046742065.1 Oratosquilla oratoria | reverse complement strand
CGATGTGGCGCGTTCTTCTTTTGTTTTAGAAAACGGCGACGACGACAACGGCGACAACGACGACGACGACGACGATGATGATGGAGGGCGGGAGAGGTGGGGGGTGGAGGGGGGAAAGCGTTCAATCTTTCTCGATTAGAATTAATCCATTCAGTAGGTTGAGACTTTATTCAACATAGACCCTCCTTTCTCTGCTAGCCTCAGACCAGACCAGACTAGAGGATTGGTAGGGTCTGGATCGAGTAATACCCCTTTCACGTAAGGAACCGTGGCCTCAAGAGAATGAAAGAATGAAATTTCAGACGTCAGTGTCTCATGATGAGTGAAGATAACTTAGTCTGGTTGGTTACAGGGATTTTAGTTACGACTTGTCCATCCGGAAGATATATATATATATTTTTTACCTCCCTTGTAAGGGGGAAAGAGACCTTGGTGTATGTGTTTATTTATTTATTCATTTATTTATTTATTTATTTATTTATTTATCTATTTTATTCTTAATACTTGTCTTTTGTGTCCCCTTCTCAGTATCTTCGTCTTCTCTCTATCATCCACCCATTGTCTCTTCATCTCTTTATAACTTTCCTTTTATAACTCTATCCCCTACCTCACCATCATCAGTGACGTCACCTCACTCACACGCTGACGTCACCACCCATTGTTCCCCAGAACAAGCTTCCATGCAGACGCCCATCCCATTCCCAACTACTCTCGGCTGGCTCTATCGATCTGCTGTGGACGTCTCCTTCGTCTACTCCTTCGTCTTCTCTTTTGTGGAGAATTGACGTTCGCAAATTGATTATCAGAGCTGGGCGCGTTACCGGCCGGGACAGGTAGTGCGTTACCGAAAAATCTGGGGGTGCGTTTCCGTCAATGCGTTACCGATTTTAATTTCCTTAGAGCGGTCCGCGTTACTGCGTATGTGTATATGTATATACACATACGCAGTATGTATACGCAGATTTTTCGGTAACGCACTACCTGTCCAGCGGTAACGCGCCCAGCTCTACAAATTATGTTGGTAACTGGCTTTGATTGTTTTGCGGAGCAGATGAAGGTTTAATGAAGTCATACCAATACCACAACATTTTCTTCTCAAAGTCGGCACTTAGCACCTACCCCTTTTGTATAAGAACATAAGAATAAAGGAGGCTGCAAGAGACCATAAGGCCTACACTAGGTAGCTCCGTATAAGGCCTACACTAGGCAGCTCCGTATCACTTCCTTTATTGTAAAATTTCATCTCTCATATACACTTTCCTTCTAGTTTTAAGTCCTAGTTTTCATTACCATTTTTCAGTCCTGATTTTTAGCTTTGAGTTTTATTTTCCTCTTTGATTTTCAATTTCCTTTACTAGTTTCCCCAAATATTCTTATTTCCTCCATAATTTTAGTTTTCATTTTGAATCCGGGTATGCTAAATTCCACATGAAAGGTTTGATGGGTATTTCATATAACAATAATAATAATAGTAATGATAATAATAATAATAATAATAATAATAATAGTAATAATAATATTAATGATAATAATAATAATAACAATAATAAATCAATATAAATAAATAAATAAAAATAATTGAAAAATAAATAAATAAATCAATGCATTGAAGAAATTGTAATGCGGCCCGATCTCGTCATTCTTTCAGTTGTTTGGGCCGATGTGAATAAAGTTTGCTGTCCCCCTGGTATAGGCAGCAGCACCCAATCTCCGACACTGAGTATTACGTCAACCTATGCTTACTAAGCACTTGTCAGGTGATGCTCAGGTAGTGAGGGAAGACAATAACGAGTCTCATGATATTAATGAAGTGTAGAATACAAAGACACAGCTTCCCTTCATGAGATAATAAGACATAAGAATGGAGGAGACTACAAGAGACCATAAGGCCTACACTTAACAGTTCCATGCCCCTTACCGCATTTCATCCTAATCACTTTTCATCGATTTTCTTTTCTATTCATTAATTTGAAAATTTCCTTTTTATTTTGATTTTTCCTTTTTTTATTTTTCATTTTGTTTTCCCCTTATCCATATCATTATTACCGTGCGTCTTCATGTTAAATTTTTTATTTAATATTTATCGATTTATTTTCCATTTCGCTTTTTATTTATCGTTCTAAACGCCATCTTATTTCTTCTTCCTCTTAATCCTTCCCTTCCTCTTCCATCACTTCCACCCTAGTTTCATCTTTTACTTTGTTTTATCGTTGAACTTGTTCAGTTATCATTCAACTTCTCAATTTAATTATCTTTTTTGCTTCCTTTTTCCGCACTTGTCTCGAATTTCTTTTTTATTCTCTTTTCCATTTCTGTCTTTCTCTCTTCCGTTTGTTATTATTTCCTATATTCTATGTTCATTTCTTCCGCTTCTTCATCTTCTTTCCCTATTCCACTCATTTCCTTCTTCTCTCTACTCTTTTTTTCTCTCTTTCTTTCTCTCCTTTCTTCCTCCTTGTCCTCATTCTTTCCTCATTCTCTTGCTCCTCAATATCTTCCTTTTACTTTACCTTTATTCTTTCTTTTCTTTATTTATCGTATTTTCTTCTGTTTGTCTTCGCTCTAACATTGAAGTTATCCTCTACAGGTGCAACCTTTATTTTCATATTTTTTCATCCCTGTAGTCTGGGATCGCCGTTGACCTGAACGAAATTTGATGAATCAAGCTAAAAAGCTATGAAACATGTATCCATGAATGATCGTATCAGTGTGATTGTTTCAGTCAGCTGACTGAAATCGTATGGCGGTATTTAGGAGATAAGGATGAAGTCTGTCATTACGATCGCCAAGAGGGCAGTCACAGAAACGAATAGAATAGTCTGTCGCCAGGTAGACCTAATGACGCCACTCGCAATGAAAGACAAAACGCCATCTGCTACGAAAAAGGTTGTGAGATTAGATCTGAAATGGACATTTACCACTTTCTGGTGAATGGTAATCTTCCGTAAGAGAAAGATTGAAATAAACTTCAAATCTCTTTAGTCTTATCAAATTTCCGCCCGCCATGACATAAACTAAATGCAATCAATATTTTATTACTTTGTAGATTTATACAATAATGTTACATTCAGATGTTTTTCACCTTATAAGGACTATCCTAGTTTGTGGCAACATTTATTATAATATACAATTTTATCATCATGGACACGCACAATGGTTTGCCCAATCATAGTAATATTTATTTAACGAAAATGCTATATGCGTTAAGGGGACACTATAGTAGTGGCTTGTTGCCACAGATCCAAGGCCATTACAACATGCGTGACTGAGTATCACAATTTCTGAAGCTGTAGCCTACAACTCGGAGAGATAGTTCTGACTTTCAAAGGATTACAAAGATTACAAAAGGGGAGCATGACGACAGAAGACCTTTTGGTCCATAACTAGGTCGGATGCGAAAAATCATAATGACATGATAAATAGATAAAATTATAATAATATAGATAATAATAGATAAGATAAATAAATGCATATGTATAGTTGAATAATAAACAAACAGGTAAATAGTAAATAATAATAAATTGACAGATAAATAATAATAAATGAAAATCAAGCAAATAATAATAAACAAAGATGCAACGCGTATGTCCCCAACAAATGATTAATGATGATGACAATTTACAACCAAAGGTCATCACAACCTTCACATAAAGAGTCTACGTCATCACAACCTCATGGGTTATAGGTCTACAACCTCAACACGTACAACCTACATATTCACAACCTCTTAATTTCTGTGGTCTTTTACACAACCTTTGTCCGATTTTCTAACATGTGTTCATGACGACATACATAATTTGATCGACCTCTCATAATTAATCTATCACACTCTCATTCTCTTCTTTTTAAATTCCATTATCCTCCTCTTCTTCCTCCTCCTCTTCCCTCCCCTCCTCTTCCTCGTCCTCCTCTTCCTTCTCCTCCTCTTCCTCCTCCTCTTCCTCCTCCTCTTCCACCTCTTCCTCCTCTTCCTCCTCCTCTTCCTCCCTCCCCTCCTCTTCCTCGTCCTCCTCTTCCACCTCCTCTTCCTACTCCTCTTCCACCTCTTCCTCCTCCTCCTCTTCCTCCTCCTCTTCCTCCCTCACCTCCTCTTCCTCGTCCTCCTCTTCCACCTCCTCTACCTCCTCTTCCACCTCTTCCTCCTCTTCCTCCTCCTCCTCTTCCTCCTCCTGTGTTCCGTTCTCATTCATGCATCATTCTCTTTCTCTCATTTTATTTCTCCCAGTTCATCTTCTCTTTTATTTCCTCTCGTCTCTTCCTTCCCTCCCCTCTTCTTCCTCTTGTTTTTACTCCTCCACATTTTCTTCTTGTTTGTCTTTGTCTTGCCACTCTCTTTCTCTTCCACATTTCTCTTTCTCCTTCTCCACCAATCTGTCTATATATCATTGTCTATCTGTTTGTCTCCACGCCCCGTTTCTCTATATCAATGGCACACACACACACGTAAACATACACACACATATATATACACATACACATATATACACAAACACACACAAGCATACACACACACATACAAACACACACAAGCATACACACACAAGCATAACCACACATACAAACACACACAAGCATACACACACATATACAATCACACACACACACACACACACATGCAATCACATACAGACACACACACACACACACACACATGCAATCACATACAGACACACACACACACACACACACACACACACACACACACACACACACACACACACACACACACACACACACGCACACACGCACACACACACATGCACACACACACACACACACACACACACACACACACACACACACACACACACACACACACACACACACACACACACACACACACACACACACACACACACACACACACACACACACACACACACACACTCCCTTTCTCTACCATTATTATCTTCTTTACTACTTCTTTCTTTCCTTCTTTTTTCTTTATATCCTTTTATTTTTTTATTTTTTCTTTTTGTTCTTTTTCTTTTTCATTTTTG
>NC_134792.1:56721039-56723539 GCF_046742065.1 Oratosquilla oratoria | reverse complement strand
CTTCGGCGGGTCACGCGTTGACCAAAACAACCATTAAGAAGTTCACTTACTTGTTTGGGGTTCGTAGATAACATTAGGAAAACAATAAATTAATGAAAACTAGTAGTAGAAGAACAACAACGACAAGGTGTTCCAAGGATGTTAATATCTTATTCTTAAAGTATTTTGATTTTACTTTTTTTTTTTGTAAGTCCAAATTTATTTGTAGAATTTTTGTTACTTTAGGTTTTTAAGTGATATACTACTTACGTGTAATCTAGATAAATCTAATGTATATAGAGGTTAATAAAGACGATCTTGTTGTTTGAAATGTCTTTTAGTAAGATTCTCAGCTACAATTCGATACAAGAATTTTTTTTTTTATGAAGAGTGAGGGGATGGCGGATCGAACCCTGCCACCGGCGAAGTTGAACCAATGGCATGGTTCGTTCAATCCCACGCTACAAAGTCGTCTGTAAGGGGAACCGTCCTTGCCTCCCGATATAGGGGGGGGGGGTTTGTGATGTTAAACCATATCATCTAAGTTGTCAAATTTTACTAAAATACTAACTATAAGTACACTTATAATTATCATAGTTGACATTTTGTAAAAGAAATTTTTATTGTCATACGAATTTATCATGCTATCAGCATATGCTACAGACACAGAAAGGACATTTATTTATGCTCTGAAGGAAGCATATGCCCATTCCTTTGGAAAAGAATTCACTGAGTTTGTCATGGATATTGGGAAGAAGAAATTAATAAAGAAAAGATAAGGAAAATGGCACTAGAGTTCAACGCGAACAAGTCTGTCTAGTTTACCTGAAGATCAAATGAATAACTTTCTAGATATAGTCAACTATCGTCTAATTCTTCGTCACTCAAAGAAGTAGAGATAGACTTATTGGGAGAGAGAGAGAGAGAGAGAGAGAGAGAGAGGATTTGATATTGATAGTCTCAAAGCAGATATTAGAGTAGATTTTTTTTTTCTTAATTATCCTTTTCGTATTTTTGTTCATGAAAATGTAGTTTGATGTGTGATAGTTTGGTTCCCTTCAGGGGTGAAGGGGCTATCACACTGAGGTATTTTTCCTCCGACATCCTACCTCCAACCTTTGTTTGAATAACTAGAATATAACTTCGCTTTAAGTCATCTAGACTTCTCTAAGAACATTTCAACAGGATGTCTAGTATTCGTGTAGAGTTACAATCTCATAGTTCATAATTCAGTTTAACTATGATATATGAAAATTCACTATGATATATGAAAATTTGAATATTGTAACCGAAGTCGTTTTCACTCAAACGAACTCAGCTGTCGACGATGGAAGCCCAGTGTGATAGCCCTTTCAAGGAACGATTTAAGAAAGTATTGAGTATCCTGGGGCTAGTCAGAATAAAATAGAGACAGACCAAGATGGAAGTATTAGTTCTACAGCCACAAAAAAAAGAAAAAAAGAAAAGAAAAAAAAAAAGAAAAGAAAACGTTGCGGAGTGAAATGCGCTGGACTCTCCCATTTTCTATGATATTATCGCTCACATTTTATTCGAGTCAACTTTCGCAATCTCAAATCTGCAGCATCTCGACCGTTCTCATCCATACTAATGTCATCCAGCCCGTGCACATCCAGCCTATCATCCAGTTTGTTTTTTATTATTAGAATAAACCTTGCAGCTTTTGTTGTTGCTGTAATATTTGGATGACATTTTGTGTTGTCAGGTGTATGATGTTAGACTCGGCGCTTTGACGTCATCGTCAAGATTCCGTTTTCTTTTTCGTTTTTCTTCTTGTCAATATAGTTACTAATTCATCGTAATTGTTATGGACATAAAAGACTTCTTATTTATAGATTTATTTATTCATTTATCTATTTATTTATTCATTTACTAATTCATCTATTATTTATTTCTATATATTTATTTACATTGATTCGTCTATCACCTGCATCCAGTACAGTATTATCGTCGACCAAAAGGTATTCTGTCGACATTTTTTGTCATTGTAATACCAACCACTCTACTGGCTAGTTGTTAACTGTTACAGTGCAGAATTCTTCAAGTAATATTTGAAGACATATCAAGCACATACACATTGTATCAAATATTCAAGATAATGATACCAACTGTGTTTCCATTAATTTTTTTTCTTTTCTATCAATTAATTTTTTCTATTGTCGTAAATGCGTTCCATCAAAATTGAAGCCTCTGACAATTTTCCTCTTCATTTTTATTTATTCAATTATTCACCTAATTATTTTGTTTATTTATCTATTAATTTATTTATTTCTATATTTATTTATTTGTTTATCTACTTATTCTTTAAGAAGGGTTCTCCAAATAATCTCGAGGATATTGTGACGTCATGTCGTCTAAGTCCGCAACTGATAATATGATCGCGACACCATTTTTACCGTTGTATTTTTGTTTTTATATCGCAATAATATTTATCTAGGTTATAAAAAAGGCAGCGTCATCTGGGTTTTCATGCTGTTGAAAACATAATTTAATTTTCATGCAC